>NW_028247933.1:0-280801 GCF_964263255.1 Lissotriton vulgaris | reverse complement strand
CAACAACCACTATCACTCTAAAATGGCTGCCCAGCATTCCGCCTTATATAGGCTGACCCTCAAAGGTCCAGAAGGGGCCAGAAAGATCTGGAATGCCCTATTCTGTCCTATGGGTCAGTTCTCAGGTGTGACAGTTGTGGCAGTTAGTAGCCACCATTTTGTAGATCTGGATTAATTCCTGTCAGGAAAGGCACCTAGGCCTGAGGTGAAAAACTAGGAGGGCAAAAGAACACCTATCCCCCAGGCCAACACCATAAAAACCTAGTGGACACAAAGAATACAAAGGCATGAGGGGCAAAAAGGGGACAAAATAAATAATACATTGGAGGGACTACGCAAAGGGCCAGACAGGTCTAACAACACCCAACGGCCATGAGATGACTCAATGAATCTTCTGAGCCACGACAGGCCCTGCAACAGACTTCTCTGGTGATGCGACGGCATCTGCTGTGACTGCAACACTCTTCTCCAGAGGGACCAGGTGCACCACAGGAGTAGAGCCAGCATTCTGTAAGGCAGGCACATCCCTATTCAGGTCCCAGGTGTACTCCTCCCACCCATCTACATGCAGATAGCTATATTCAGTCCTGTGCTGACTCACCCTGTCTCCTGGAATCCCCCGGCCCCTGTCACTCAAACTCAGGCAAGGAATACACAACCTAGCAGAGGCAGGCTTGGACAGTTAGGCAAGAAAATTCCTACATTCTAAAATGGGTATTTTCAAACACAGAATGTTAAAACCACCTTCACTAAATGATGTATTTTATCATTCTGAGTTCAGGCATACTAAACTCAAATTTCTACCTAGTTCACTAAGTCAGTTAGGATTATAAGATGTAATAATCAAACTGCCCATTCTGGCCTATGGGGAACAGGTAGCCTTGCAATAATGAAAAACAAAAATGGCTATAATTCACTATTAGGACATGCCACACACACCAGGGTATGTCCTACCTTTTACCTACAATGCACCCTGCCCTTGGGCCTAATATAGAGGTGACTAATATGCAGAAAAGGGAACGTTTAGGGACTGGCAAGTGGGTGCACTTGCCCCGTCAACATGACAGTACCAGACTGCCCACAGGCTCTGCAATGGCAGACCTCAGACACACTTTACAGGCGTCTTCTGTGGGTGGCACAACCAGTGCTGCAAACCCACCAGCAGTATTTGGTTTACAAGCCCTGGGCACACTCAGTGCACTGTACTAGGGTCTGACAAGTAAACCAAACCAGCCAATCATTGAATCACTAATCCATACATCAATTTACCCTAGGGAGCACTTGCACGGTGGCACTGAATAGAGTAACAAGCAAATACACATGAGGCAACAGCAAAAATGGAAGCGAGACCCACGCCAAAAGTGCCAGGTCTAACACATACTTGTTAATTTTGCGAATTCGCAATCAGCAAATTTGCGGATTCGCAAATTCGCAATCCGCAAAATTCGCGAATTTGCGGATTTTTTATTTTTGCGTGTTCGCGGGGAACTTTGCGTATTCGCGGGACGCTTTGCGTGTTCGCGGGGCTTTTTTGCCTGGTTCATCACTGCCACCCTCTCGTTTTTTATGCCCTTCTGCCCTCTGTACCACTTGTTTTTGTGCCTTTCTGCCCTCTGCCCCACTCTTGCTTGTGCCCTTTTGCCCCCTGCCCCAATGGTTTCTGTGCCCTTCTGCCCTCTGCCTAACTCATGCCCTCTGTCCCACTTTGTGCCCTTCTGCCCTCAGCCATAAGTCAGCTTCAACAGGAAGCACTAATAGATAAAGTATAGCAGGTGCTTGAGTTGAAGGTCAAATTAAGTTACACAGTCATTAATCACCCCAAGTTTGGGGTGATTAATGATTGTGTAACTGAATTTGAGATTAGTTGCACTAACTATATATCGCGCACCCGCAATCCACTGCTGATGGTGTCATATATTACATCATTCATGACATGGTCAGTGACATCACTGATGACATCACTGATCACAACATCCAGTGACTGTATGTTTCTGTAAAGTTAAAATATGTCTTACATATTGAAGAATGAGTGGATGTATAAGTGTCTGGATGAAGGATTTAGTAGGTGCATGACTGACTGTATGAGTGAATGATTTAATGTGTCTCACTGAGTGCATGGGTTAGTGACTAAACTGTCTTAATTTGTGCATCATTATGTCTGTTCTTCTGTAAACTGCTGCATGTGTTGATCAGTAGCTATATGAGTAACTATATGGGTTTTTGATTGGTTGCCCAAGTATTTGTATGGGAGACTGAGTGTGTGTGTGGGTGGCTGGGAGGTGTGTGACTCTGTGCATAGATGTGTGAGTAGTTGATTCATTATATGTATGGGTTCAAAAGTGCATGTGGAAACAGCTGTATGGGCGGTTGACTGTCTGCATGAGTGTATTGGTGAGTGAATGGATTTGTAAAACACAGTACATGTGAGAGTTGACATATATAAATAACTGTGCATAAGAGCCAGTGAATGTGTGAGTGGCTGTAAGGATCATTGTGAACATGTATCAGGGATTGTATAAGAGAGTAAATATGTGTTAGTATATGTTTGAATAAGTAAGGTGTGTATAACTGTATAGTTGAGAAAATGGAGGTGTGATTGGTTCTTTGCATGACTGACTAGGTGTGTGAAGATGTTCATTGTATTATCACATAAATGATATCATCAGTGATGTGATCAGTAATGTCAAATGAGATGTCATCAGTGATGTCATCAGTGATATCATTTGAGATGTCATCAGTGATGTCATCAGTGATGTCACTGACCATGTCATGAATGATGTAATATGTGACATCATCAGCAGTGGATTGCGGGTGCGCGATATATAGTTAGTGCAACTAACTATATATGCGAATTTCAATGGTTTTGTGCGAGTAAATTAAGGTTTTGTAAATGCTAATCCCTAACTATATATGGTCTATAACCTATGGTTTTTTCAGTGAATTTTCAAGGTTTTGTAAATGCTGATCCCTAACTATATATGGTCTATAACCTATGGTTTTTTCAGTGAATTTCAAAGGTTTTTTAATAGCAAATATCAAAAGCTGTAAAATGTATTCTTATTCTAATTCAAAAATATATTTTATGTATTTTTGTATTATATTTTTTTAATTTATTTTATATTATAATAAAAAAAATGTTTTATTGTTTCGCTGCCGGTACACGAACCGGTAAACGTTCCGTTAGTGCAAGTACCGCGTTAGGAAGCCACATCGTGACGCGTCGCGTAATCGCAACGTATCGCGTTACTACGTAATGCGCCTTATGACGCGCCGCGTTAGCGAACCCGGAAGCGTTCTGGAACGCGAACCAAGGCGCGAAACGCAGAGCCCCGGAAACGATCCGAGGCACGGCGCGGAGCGCGTAACGTAAGCATAACAGGTCATGTGATGAGTTCATAAAACTTTTCATTGGTTCATTTTACTTTTAGTTTCCTAATGATGGAACGCTTGATCATATGACGTAAAATAAACACTTTTCATTGGTTTAGAACATTTTTCTTTCCCAAATGATGAAAGTCCCACCTTTTTTCCTCACTCCGACTTTCATTTTTATGAGAGAAAGACCTGTTTCTGCTTGTTTAGTCATGGCATCTGTAGTAGCTGCAGCTGGTGGATCCCCACCACCACCACCACCAAATCCAAGGAAGAGAGGACCAACTGCACAGGTCATCTTCCAACAAGAGGAGGAAGAAGAGGAAGACGAGGAAGACGAGGAACAGGAGCAAGGGACAAGGGTGTTTTTGAAAGAAAAGCCAAAAACGTCCCATATTAAACAAAATTTTATTTGGCAATTTTTTTCATTTCCTGCACATGAAAAAACAGTAAATTCCAGGTATGTTACCTGCCTCATCTGCCACGATGTACTCTCCAGAGGGACCGAAAAAAAATATAGTTATGGTAATTATACCATGCATCGTCATATGGAGAGGTGGCACCCGATTAATTATAGTGCTGCGCAAATGCGAGAGTTGGTGGATAACCCTCGACCTGCCAGTACATCCACTAATGAACTAGCAATGACAGAATAAGAGGCAAGGGAAACGGTCCCAAATCTTCAGAAAAACTTTGGACAGATGAAAATGACATGTTTAGGTTGTGGCAAATTAATTTCATGTGGAGAGAGGAGTATTACTCTAATAAATAGAGCATATGAACATCATCAATGTCCAAATCGTCCCAGAAACTAAATTTTCTTTTTTTTTTGTTGCTCCTGTTGAGCCCTTTGTTTTGAATCATTTTTGTTTCCCCTCCCTCCAAAAAAACACAAAAAAAATATAAAACAACAAAAATAATAAAAAAAGTTCTTTTCAGAACTACCTTCCCTTTTTAGAAAAATTGCTAGAATGTTTAGCACTCTAGCATCCTCTATTTCTTTTGATTCGCTTCCAGGTTCGCGCGCCGGTACGCGAACCGGAAGCGAACTAAAAACATTTTTTTTTTTAAAAAAGACGAGTAAATAAACAGAGAGTAATGTGAAAAGAAAGACAAATAGAGGGAGTAACACACAGTTACTGTTGAAAGAGGGACTGATAAAAGGAGTGAAAAGAGTAGTATAAATAAGTAATAGAAAAAGAAATGAAGGCAGTAGCAAAGGCAGGAAACTAAGGGTTAAAGAAATGAAGCAGTGGAACTAATAAAAGTTAAATGTGATAGACATGTAACGTAAAGAGTACTAAACACTTACCTTATAATTGTTACTAACGTAGTCAATTATCATTTTTATACTTTTAATCTGTGTAAGAAAGAACAAAAAAATTTAAATTAATACAAGGTAGTAAAAAAAGAGTGAGCATGAGACAAAATGAATACATATTATAAATCACAATTCAAAGTACAAAATTAATTATACATATTTAATGGTTTATTTTTGCTGTCATCAGAAAATATCAAATTTCACTGAAAACAGTGAGTTGAAGGTATTCATCATATAACAGCGGGGAAAAAAAACACAATCAAAATGATTGTGTTTAAAAAACCCCAAAAATATAACTAATCAGAAATCAGAACTCCTCAAAAGTAACTTACATTCTATGATGTCAAAGGATGTCCTATGAACAGCTTATACTCTGTTGTGCTGTTACTATTTTCTGCCCGCCACTTTCTGAAAGATAAACTCCATCGTTTTAAGGAAAATGAGATATACAAAGCAATTTAAAACAGCACACTAAATTACAGCAACACCTAGAATCATTATAGTCCAAATACCTACCCTAAATTCTCACTTCAGTAAACAAGTCAAAAGGCAGCATTGCTTCATTATCAATTGGTAATGTTTGCTGAAAGAGTAGCCTTTTGTTATATTTCAAATAAGCTGTGTAATATCCAGATGTTGTCAAAAGACCATCATAATATATAATAGCTGCAGTTGCAAATGTTCTTCCTGAAATCGATGACTGTGTAGCCAAAACATTTTTAATTAGACTTTACAACTTTTTTTCATCCACTTTATGTAGTTGAAATTGTAAAATGACATTTCACCCATAAGTTTCCATAAAAAATATGGACAGCATTGCAGACTTACATTTCCTCTACTCCTTATTTTGATCTGCTGCTTGACTTAGCTTATAAACACAAACAGTTTTCGCTCTGTACTACAATTATCCACAAGGCCATATAGAGTAGGAGCCATTAGAACCTCTGGAAATTCCTCTAAACAAATCCCAAGATTCCTTTCCTAAAATTTTGGTTGTAAGAACACCAGGTAAGAATTTTGAAGGTGGAAAGGCAATCTTTTTTTGAAACTTAAAACAGAATCATTGCAGAATTACCAGCCGTTTCCAGATTTTAAGTAAGCTGTGTAATGTCCTGAAGTAGTTGAAGGACCGTCATGATATATAATTGCAGTAGTTACAAAAGTCCTTCCTGATATTGACAACTGCGAAGCCACAAAATTATTAATTAAAGTTGTCAATTTTGTTCCATCAGGCCTACATCGTTGGAACATTAAAATGACATACTGGCCATAACTTCGTAAAATTAACGTGGACAGCATTGCAGACTTACATTGGCTACACTCCATGTTTTGATCGGCTGCCTTTACTAGCTTATTGAAGGATACTGATTTACTGTCAGGCAAAGTTAAATATATAAATCTTTCTGAGTCTACACTAGTAGTACTTGATAGCCTACAGTTCTCGCAGTCATGCTGCCATAGATAAGAAAGGCCAAACAGATAATCTACATCTACACCCTCATCTTGCAATACATCAAGCATATACATTAAAAACTCCTGACAATCCTGCTGAATATTTTCAGAGAATTGTGTTTGACCTGAACATTCGTCTAACAGAAAACGAATTTCAGACACACTTTCTACTCTTGTTCTATCAGCACTACATTTCTCTAACACAGAATTCAACAAACAGCATAAACTTTGTTCCGAATTGATCACAATCTGTTCTTTTAAAGTCTCTAGTGAAAAGAGAACATTAACAACTACATTAGCATAGCAGTTGACACCAGAACTATTTTCAAATTCAAAACCAACAACATTTTCAACAGAATTCATTTTATTCCTGCTTACAATTTTTGGTTCATCGACTTTTGGTCTTTTTGCTTCAACCTCCCTACTATTACTGATATTTCTTCGTTTCCGGCCTACCACACGTTTCCCAAACAAAGGATATTGAGGCAAATGTGGCGCATACTCTCTTCTTAACCTATTGTATTCCTTAACACAATCTAGATCCGCACAAATGTTTGTGACATCACAGTCAATCAAGTACAATCCCGATAAAGTTCTGACTCGTGACAATGCTACATAAGCCATACCCTCTTTGAACACAGAACTGCCAATATTCACTAAAGCAGTGTCTACACTTAAACCTTGCGATTTATGAATTGTCACCGCATATGCCAAGCAAACAGGAAACTGCTTACGGCGAACATATAGGTCTTTTACAGGCAAAAACCTAGCTGTGCAACGACCAATTAGCTGTACTTCCTCAATGCCATCAAATTTAATTTTTAAAAATTCAATTCCATCTCTACTTCTGTATTTCTCAAAATCAACAACATTACCCATTGATCCATTTACCAGACCTCTTTCAACATGTAAATTCCTTCTCAAAATGATACTGCAATTTAAGCACACATTCAGAGTCTTTTCAAAACCCGCAGTTTTAGATATAGTCTTCTCTAATGAATCCAATTTAGATTTCAAATTCTCAGACAAAATAATTATTGCTCCCATATGCTCTATTCTGTCAATAGCTTCCAGTTTCACAATCTCTTGTTTTTCTAAATTCAACATTTTGTTGTTGAAGATGGAACATTCTGCAAGAGTTGGCATCAAACATATTCCAGATTTCTTCTCAGTAATTTTCTGAAAAATATCCTCTGGCAAAACGTCTTCTTCTGGATATAAATTTGACAGTAATCGTGCATGTAAAGCTTCTTTCCCACGCTCAGTCACTTTCCCGATTCTAACATCTTGTAGAATATTCTTGTAATCTTCTTCCTTCGCCTGACGCATATTTTCACGCAGCTCAGCATCATTGAAGTTTAACCATATGTTAACGTTGCCAATGCTCCCTAGGCACTTCTTGGTATCTTCATGTGTAAGCAGTTTAAACACTGGTTGTTCTTTCACTGGTGTCAGCTGCAGAAGATCACCAAAAACAATGATGTGTTTGCCACCGAATAACACATCATACTCTGTTTTAAGAACTTCCTGCATTCTCAAATGCACAAAGCTAGTCTTTCTCACCCCTGAGGCGGAAGCCGGGGGTTCTGCATTATCTTTTAAAACGTGTGCCTTATTTTGTGTTCCCATACTTTGCAACTTGTATTTTTAAAATATCAGACCCCTTTGATAAAATTACCGCTCATTACGTGGGCGCCATACTGGAGGTAGGAAGGGTGGAGCTCTAGTAGCTGGAAGCCTCCCGCCCTCCCAGGCTACATAAACATCGCGAGAACGCTCGCTCGCCGACTACAGCTAGTCTTTCTCACCCCTGAGGCGGAAGCCGGGGGTTCTGCATTATCTTTTAAAACGTGTGCCTTATTTTGTGTTCCCATACTTTGCAACTTGTATTTTTAAAATATCAGACCCTTTTAATAAAATTACCGCTCATTACGTGGGCGCCATACTGGAGGTAGGAAGGGTGGCGCTCTAGTAGCTGGACGCCTCCCACCCTCCTCTAAACTGGATAAAAATAGACGGACAATTCCGTCCGCGCAGCCGGCGGGCGCAGCGGGCGCGCCGGCGGCGCGCCGGCGGCGCGCCAGAGGCAAGCCCGTCCGCGCAGCGGGCGGGCGCAGCGGGCACGCCGCCGGCGCGCCGGAGGCGCGCCAGAGGCAAGCCCGTCTGCGCCCGTCCGCGCCAGACCCGCGCCTAGCGCCATACCCCCTGCCCCTTTCAATAATGAAAGGATTACCTACACGTCTGCTCAAATACACATGTGGAATGCAGGACAGCTGACGACCTGCGCCAAGCACAATCCAGAGGATCTTCATGATCAAACTAAAATTGGTTGTAGGGACTGTAAATCCTCCATACCGCTATTCAATAACAAATCCAATCATTGGACTGATGGCTCTACTAAACCCACTAATATATCCATCTTCCTCATTAACGCTCGCTCCCTGGCCTGCCACAGGCAAGATATAGCCGATTTATTTGTGGACCATGCAATAGACATCCTTTTTGTAATGGAAACATGGATGGACGATTCATCCGAGCCCGATTTACAGGTAGCAGTACCAGACGGCTACAATGTGTTTAGGAGGGACAGGCAGGGGGGAAAACGAGGAGGAGGCTTGGCAATTATAAGCCGAGACATCTTCCCAGTCAGAATCTCCCCTGTACCATCGCTAGCATGCGAAGCGTTACATTTTACTATCTACCTAAACCCTTCACACAACCTTAAAGGAGTGCTCATATATAGACCTCCAGGCCCCCGCGCAGAGTTTCTTTCCTCTTTTACTTCTTGGATGGAACCCCTAGCCATCGAGGATTGCTTTATGGCACTGGGAGACCTAAATTTTCATTTAGACAAGACAGATGAGGTTGACACTCAAGCCCTTCTAGCTGAATGTCACACACTGGGTTTAAACCAGCTCATAAAGGCACCCACTAACGAAGCTGGACATACCCTGGATGCCATCTTCTCTAACATCAACGAGTTGGAGATTTCCAACATATTGCCACTGACATGGACAGATCATCATGCCATAGTGTGTCGCCTACCGAGTAAACGGATCAACCCTGTTAAACAGATCTTTTCCCAGAACAAATTTAGAGTATGGAAGGACATCGATTACGATACCTTCAGGACGTCCTTGACCAATACTCGCCCGGAAATTCAGCCTAATCCTACTGAAGCAGTAGGTCAGTTTCTCAATTGGGTAGGCAACGTGGTGGAAAAGCATGCTCCACTAAAAACCATCTCGAAAAATAGACAAGTGCCTTCTGCACCGTGGTATTCAGAGACCCTCAGAAAGCAAAAACAGATCTGTAGACATGAGGAAAGAATATGGCGAAAAACTTATGATAACACAAGTAAAGCCAAGTATAAAAATGAATTAGCCACTTACAAAAAAATGATTCAGGAGGAAAAAAAGAAATATTTTGAGCAGCAAATTGAAAAGTCGAAAAACTCAAGCCGACAACTGTTTGAAGTAGTCAAGACTTTGTCAGGGAAAGTGCAAGATTTGAGTCCCCCCCAGACACAGGAATTCTGCAACAATTTAGCAAGCTTCTTCTTTTCAAAAGTCAATGACATCTATTCCGAATTTTCGGTGACTGCATCCAATACCAACAAGCAACCAAAACACCTAAAAAAGATCCTGGATTGCTCATTTGCTAAATTCAGGGATGTGACGAAGGAAGAGATAATAGATATCATGAGACAGGTAAAAACCGGCTCATCTTTAGATCCTTGCCCCCCTAAAATTCTCACTCCAGTAAATGACTTGGTTAGTGAAGTCATCACTCCAATCTGCAACGCCATGTTCCATTCCGGCATTTTCCCAGACAAGCTAAAAAATACACTACTAAAACCCCTCCTCAAAAAGAGTGGTCTAGAGAAAACAATCCTTAAAAACTACAGACCTATCGCTAGCCTGCCTTTTCTAGCCAAAATAGTGGAGAAAGTTATGAACAGCCAATTAGCCGAGTACATTGAACAGAACAATCTCCTGGACGAGTCCCAGTTCGGATTTCGCAAACTTCATGGAACTGAGACCGCTCTTATAAAGGCTGCCGACGATATAAGAACCATCAGGGACCAAGGAGGAACAGCGATATTGGTCCTGCTGGATCTCTCGGCAGCCTTCAACACGGTCAATCATGCTGTCCTGATTGACCGTGTCGAAGAGATGGGCATTTGCTCACGGGCCAAAGAGCTTCTGGCCTCATTTCTGTCGAACAGGACGCAAGCAGTGACCTTGGGCGAATTTCAATCCATCGAGCTCGCCCTCCCATGTGGCGTTCCGCAAGGCTCATCCCTAAGTCCGACACTCTTTAACATCTATGTGTCGGACTTAGCTAGGGTAATCAAGAACTACCGGATGAGCCTTACCTCATACGCCGACGACACCCAATTGGTGATCGCGATTAAGAACGACGGTGAAGAAGTAGCTGCCAGTTTCCAGGAAGGTATGGTGGCTATTAAGGATTGGATGGCTGAGAACTGCTTGCGTCTCAATTCTGATAAAACGGAGGTAATGATCTTCGGAAAATTATCCCCACAATGGTCCAATACATGGTGGCCAACTTCGCTTGGAGCCCCCCCAGAACCGGTGCATAAAGTTAGGAATCTGGGAATTGTCTTTGACGACAATCTCAGTTTCGCTAACCATGCCAACCAGGTCGCGTCTTCTGCTTCTACAAGCCCAAGATCATTAGAAAAATCTTGCCCTATTTACCCGAAAGTACAAGGAAAACAGTGGTGAGCTCCTTAGTACTCTCATCACTTGATTATTGTAACGGACTCTTTGTAAACGCGCAGGCAAGGGTGGTGGCCAAACTGCAGCTTATTCAAAATGCTGCTGCAAGGCTGCTATCAGGCATCCCCAGATTTCAGTCCACCAAGCAAGCAATAAGAAACTACCATTGGTTAACGGTGAGAAATCGCATCAGATTCAAGACCTTGTGTCTCACCTTTAAAGCTCTCAAGGGTCAGGGCCCAGCGTTTCTTAAACAGAAACTATGCCACTACCTCCCGAAAAGATCTCTTCGATCAGAACAGAGACTTCTTCTGGTAGTGCCACGAACCAGGACTGTTAAATGGGGTGACCGATGCTTCATTAACTCCGCAGCCAAACTTTGGAACACGCTTCCAATGGAACTAAAATCGGCACCCTCATTACTTCAATTCAGAAAACTTGTAAAAACGTGGCTATTTGACCAATAACCGTCCAGCACAAACATTCCCTAAGGTAGATACCGTGATTAACCAGAGACTGCTAGCTTAAGTCACAGCGCCAAGACACCCACGGGTAGATGTTGCGCTTTATAAATGTTTAAAATACATAAATAAATAAATAAATAAAGGCAAGCATGACATTGGAAACCATGCTTACTTCGTCAATGATAAGAAGTTTCATCTTCTTCAACACTCTAGATACTTCACAACAAGCATCCCCAGATAACTTGTGGTATTGTAATTTGTTATCATGCTCCACTGGCAGCATCAGTAACCGATGCAAAGTAATCCATTTAATGTTATGAGCTGCCAGTCCAGTTGGAGCGGTCACAACACAAGACAGCGATGACTCAGTCCTTTTCTGCAGATAACATGAAATTGCTTTAATGAGGAAACTTTTTCCAGTTCCTGCTTCTCCATTCACGTATAGTCGGACAGGCTTCAACGAGGTACATGAGCACTCTTTCTTCTCATGACTTAATCCATGCTCAATTTGGTTGGTAACTTCGTCATATATTTTCCTCTGCTCAATGATGAGTTGTCTTTCCAAATCTTCTAAGTTAACCGCATCCTCCTGAGCATGTGCCATGGCTCTTTCCACTTCAATCATGGCAGTGGCAGCTTCATTTTCGATAACTGGTTCTCCTAGTGGATCCTGACTCAATGAAACAGAACTCTGACTGTCCTGAGAACTGTCACTAGCAATCTCAGCTGCAATTGTTGCTTCCTGCTCGATTTCTGCATTCAACATTTCTAGATATTTTGGAAAAACAAGACATTCTATGGACTCCTTGGCTGCATTGAAAGAGTCTTCGTAACAGAGGAAATCCCCAAGCAGTTCCTCTTCTGCACGCCAAGGCTTGAAAAGTTGCAAAAGAGCTAAATAGAAAAACTCTTTTCTTTCTGGAGATTCGCAATCCAATTTTCGATGATTTATCAATTGATTTTTTTTTCGCTTGACCAGACATCCCTCACTTCCAATTACAGCATACACTCCTTTATCAATATCTTCTTTGATGTTCCTCTTGAAAATGTAATTTTGAAGAACATCATACAGACAAACATTCTCCTGGTGACTGCTTCTATTTGGATAATATGTATCCAACATGTTGGTCTTCAAAATATCTGTACTGTTTGGCTCCTTCTCCGCCAAATACTCAATTTCCCGTCCAGGTTTCAGAACTCGATTACTCGTTGCAGCAAGACCAAGATGATACTCCTTGATTTGGCATAGAGACTTGCTGAAGATAACCGGTCAGAACATTTGTAAGCTCCGATTTCTCGATGCGACAACATCTTCAGACTGAAATTGTACAACTTCTTACTGAGGCTCTTTTCATGGGAAATATCCTCCCACATATCCTTCAGTTCTGTCTTTTCTTTTTTGGTGATGTAAGACGTCACATACCGAGCCACAGCCATACAGTTGTCAGCCACAAACTGTATATCCATGTTAGCATTCCACATGGACAAAATCACTGGGTTGTAGTCGTTAATGTACTTGGACTCTTCGTTTCTTTTCAAATTGTATGTGTTTTTGGGTGATTTCCTCGTCACATTATGTTGCAGCGAAGACATCAAATTGTTCACTCTTCCTTTTGATATCACCGACCGTGGAAATGCAAAACGACATTTGGTGTAGTACTTGTCCTTGTTTCTGAATTTACGATGACAGTACTTTCCACATAGATGTCTTTGAAACCGTAAAACTTGTTCTCTTAGACATTTGTCTTCATTTGTCTTTGGAACAGCACATGTAGCATACTGTTCTATGAAAATCATCACTAAGTCATCCGGATCTGTTCCAAATTTGGGTGCATCTTTGATCCATAGCAGCATATGTATATGAGGAGCTCCTCTTGCTTGATACTCCTTTCTCCAGAAGAAATCCAACACCTCTCCAAGAGGTGGATTTTTCTTGTTCATGATGAAAGACATCATAGCTTCAAATCTATGATTGAAGTACCTGCATACATTCACAGGATCCAAAGAGCACAGTTCTCCGGGTGTTTTGAATTCAATATTTTCAATGTTTCCATTTGCCTCTCGTAGAAATTCAAGTAAGTCTTCCCAGCCATACTCAGCACAGCTGAGTGTGAGGAACCATGTGGGAGTTCCTAAGTTCCTCAGCATACATTTTAAGTCACCATGACGACGGTACCAATACTCATTAGTACCACGCTGACATGCCATCAGATTAATCAGGTGAGAATCTAAAATACTGTCTTGCACATTGACTTTATCCATAAAGTCCCTTGCCGAGATATTTCGCAGTTGTACACCACTTTTCAAGATGTGGTTCACTGCATAAGACAATCCAGAGAGATCACTTTCAAACAGTAGATGAAATAAATAGGGAATGCATTGACGAAACCTAGGATCTTCTGCATACAATCGTACAGTCCGGTATTCTGAAGCAGGAATTTGAAAAGGTCGCTCATCATATGGTCCTCCTCGACCTGTGGGAAATAACTGTGGGAAACACCGAGCTTCCAAACTTTCCTCCCAAACACTAATGGGACTCCCTTTGGCTTGTTTCATTTGAAACAAATCAATAGCATTCCCCATGACTTCCTTGGAATGCAAAGGATGAACACTATAATGTTCATATATTTCTTCCTTTTTAGAGGCTTCTACTTTCTCAATTTGTCCAGGACACAAATCGCTGTCCTCTTCTTCACTTACTTCCTCTTCTGCAACACATACATTCTTGTAGTACTCATTATTTTTTATCAAATACAATGTTGCCTTTTTGACTTTCCTAACATCCACTAAATCTTGCCAGATTTTCTTACTCTTTGTCGGAACACCATTAACTATGATAACCAGAGGTTCCTCTTCCACTTTCTGTACTCCAATTGTATTAATGTTTTTCTTCAAATCCAAAGGCAAATAAACAACCCATCCCTTTAATCCTCTCTGTAAATCTGATGGAGGCAACTTCCCTGTCTTTGGCTCCATTCGTACAATAGCCTGAAAGGGATGGGCGCTTTGAATCAAAATAGATTCATAAGTATTTAAATCCTTCAATTCAGAAGGAATGTCATCTAATTCCAGATTATTATAAACCGCTCTAGCAGGCATCTGGTTTTGATTTAATTTGTTATAGCAATAAGTACAAATACGTTGGTCTGTTCCCAAATCAAAACAATTTTCTACCATCAAGTATGTGACAAAATCCTTCCATTCACTATTGTTTTCCATATCACTTTTTGCATATAAATCCACTAACTTAGTCTGATTCTTATAATAAGTCCATCGACAACACACACAAGTGAAATTAGGCCTCTCACATGTTTTCACCATAAACGTGGAAATTTCCTTGTGAAACTTATGTGTACTGAAAATCTGTACACTGTCTTCCACATTACCTTCTTCTAGTGGTTCAATATCAACATTGTTCTCTTTACCAGCAAAGTAACAGAACTCAATTTCTTGACAAATATTCTTCACATCTACTTCAGAACCATGCAAAAGAGCTCTGCTTAATTTTGTAAGCATAATTGCTGGACTCTTAGCATAATACAACATTCTAACTAATTTCCTCACTTTATTATGATGCACTGCTAGCATCCTGAAATGATGAAATACACTCTGGCATACTCTCCTAGAAAGACAAGCCAGTGAATGACCATGCAAACCTGTCACTTCTCTCACTCTGCAAGGATTTAATTCTTGCAACAACTTTATTTTTTGTTTTAAACTTTTCTTATTAAATGTCCGTATAAAATCACAAAGCAAATTAATGGAATCCTGTTGCACACTGCAAATAGAACTACACTTCCAGGTGTACACTGGTCCCATAGGACGTCTCCCTAAAACCTCATCACTTAACACGTCTTCTGCATCTGCAGACACAAGTATTTCTTTTTCAACCGGACGACCATCTTTTACCTCATATGCTCGACCACTGCTGTCAACTGCATGCACCAAATCATTGTCCTGAAAATAACTCTCCTCATTAAAAAATGCCTCACTATTTGAACTATGCATCCATTCTCCTAAGAAAACTTCACAAAAATTACTTCGATTAACTTCTCTCTTCCATCTACTATTTGATTTGAAAACATAGATTACCTTGTTTAGTTTCCTAATTCTATTAATTACCAAAATAAATAACTTTCGCTTAATTTCGAAAAGCCTGATCAATAATTTTCTCTACATTTTTCTTTTTCTTATAAAATGCCACTTTCTGTTGGCCTTTCTTAAATTGTTTTATCAAATTGACAATTACCCTGTTGCGGAACATTCGCCTACGAATGTCCCTGAATGTATTTTCCCTTCTACTGCCATGCACAGAGTTATCTCCTGATAAAGCAGAAACTTTTTTGACGGGCCTTTCCTTTCCATTTAAATTTGCTCTCTTTTTCTGGACTAAAACTTGTTCTGTAGTTATACTTTTGTTTCTACAAATGTTTCTAAGGAATGATTTCGTTCTCTTACCCGGAGCTTTCTTTGTGCGTTGAGGTGATTTTAATGTAGAGGACTGCTGCAAGCCTTTAGTAATCTGCTGTCTTTGACGTTTTGTAGCCTTTCGGATTCTATCCTTAGACGGCATTGTCTATTTTCTAAATAATCTGCAGTTGAATCTGTGGTAAAATATAATAAAAAATGTTATTAACCACTATTACCAAACAGTAAATCAATAACAGTAAGAATTTGATTTAGCAATGCTATAAAGATAATTTAGTAAAATGTTCTTAATTTTACTGTGATAGTGATAGTATTACAGGGCTTTCATGCAAATGACTGCCCACCCTGCAACAAACAGCCCACATGAAACTTTACGCACATTCAATTGTGTACTTACCTGCAATAATCCATATGCCAGTGTTTAGGTCCCTCCACCCTGCCCCTCCCCCTCCCCGCCTGCCTGCCCCACCGTAACTCCCTCCACGACCCGCGGCTCCTATCTTGCAACATGGTGCATCTTGTAAATCTCTCCTGCATTATAAAAGTGACGCAACAGCAGCACAAAAGAGGCGCACAACCATCATAAATCTGCCCCTAAGAATTTAAGGGCCAGATGTATGTCGGTCGGTAACGGCCGAAAATCGGTATTTTCGGCCGTTACCGACCGGTTTACAAAATTTGGCATGTAGGGGGCAATATTTTACCGAATCGGTAAAATTACTGAATCAATAATTTTACCGATTCGGTAAAAAAAAACATCGGTAAATATACCGATTTGAAGCCACCCATATGTAGGTGAGACTCTTCAGAGTCCCAGGAGCCTTAACGAATCGGTATTTTACCATCAAAACCAATTTGATGGTAAAATACCGATTCTGGTGTGCATGCAATTGATTTCAAAAAACGTTTTTAAACCTTTTATGTAAAACAATTATATACCTACATTCATGGGGAACTGACTTAAAATGCCCTAATACACATGAAAACGTGTTTTAAGGTACTTGCACCTTTTTTCAATAACTTTTAACATGGCTATGTAACTCAAAAAATCAAAATCAAAATTTTTCAAGCACACATTGGGGCGTATTTACAAGGGCCTTGCACCACGAGGAAAGTGAATACAAATGACCAGACACACATGGGGACATATTTACAAGGCCCTTGAACCAGGGGGAAGTGACTTGAAATGGCTAAGCACACATAGGAGAGTATTTACAATGCCCGTGCAACACTTATGCATCATTTTTTACATGTACACTGTAGAGCAGCATGGGGCAATAACAACACAGATGCATCATGCATCTGTTCCGCAAAAGCGACGCATTGCAGGAGTCACATCACAAGTAAATAAATTCTCATAATTTTTTAAAGCATGCCTTTTCCTTAAAAACGATTTTCTGATCATAATTTGAAAACACAGCACAGCTCCTATGTACAACCACACCTTGTCAGTACTAATACTTTACATTATCTGCAATTACAATTGGTAAAAGAATGCAAAATCGTCTTTGAAAGCATAATGCAAACACTTGACTCAAAACATCATTTTAAATACACAGCTGGCTTTCTTATTTACGCAAAAAAGCATACTAGTCTTTATCTAAAATATAGAAACGATAACTCACCTTTACAAATTCTTTTTGAATTTCAAAACAGTCTCAGAAACACACCAATTTTTCTTTAGCAGAATTAAAGGTATGCACTCCAGAGGCTGGAACCAACAAAGGCACTGAAACGCTGATATTCATCACACATATCTCTCATATCAGCCAATCAAAAATCTTCCCTCACTATTTTCAAATCAACACCCTTCCCCCCTCTGCCCTTTCTGCCCTTTTTCCATAGCAACTACCACCTGCCAGACCTCTCATGTTTACAAGTTCACACAACAATGTTTCAAATGAACTCTGAACTCTCAGTACACCTGCTAATCCACTGCAATGTTTCATAACATCATTTTTAAATAACCATTCAAATTACATCTTTCAAAGAACACATCCATGCACCCTAACTTTCTGTTTTCAGCAATGGAAATACACCACTCACTACTTATGAATCATTTGCACTCAAACTCCACAGGTTTTTTTTTCATTACAAAGTTCACTATTTCAACTGCCATTTCATTCCCACACTTCATCTGACTGCAGCAAAAACTCCTCTAGCCATGGTTTCAGTCTGGATTCTTGGACATAGCTACATCCACTGGGCTCACAGGTATGCTGGTAACAGAAATTTACACAACCTCAATTTACAAAATGTGGAAATCAAATGGATTGGCCGAAGAGGATTGAAATGTCACCAATTGATACCATTGGTGAAAACCTTTTTACATTTGCCAAACCCTGACCTCATAATAGGGCACTGTGGAGGAAATGATTTGGGCACTTTGACTGGGGTAGGTCTGGAAATGCTCTTAAAAGACACCTTTGAGCAATTGATGGCACTTTTTCCTCAAACTGCCTTGGTATATTCCAATATATGCCAAAGACAAAAATGGAGATGGTCCAATCAATTTTGTCCACAAATTGAGAAATCGAGGAAGCATGTAAATAAGTCTGTTTCAGCTTACATGAGAGACCATGGAATGGGTGCTATCTACAACAATAACTTGCGTTACTATATGCAAGATATCTACAGAGGAGATGGCGTGCATTTCTCAGATGAGGGGAACAGAGTTTTCATACTAAATTTAAGAATGTGTATTGGTTCCTACTTATAAGTACCTAGAACTTACACAGAACCCAAAAGCTCTTTTCAGAGCTACCTTAACTTTTTTTACTCTTTTGAAATTTCGAATGTACCTTTTTTCACTAATTTTCACTTATGTTCGCTTCCCGGTTCGCTACCCGGTTCGCGTACCAGCAGCTAACCGCGCGAAAAATTCAATTTTTTTTCTCGACATATATGAGCCTCCTCAGCCACCCTCAGAAAACCTAGGGGGTCAGGATACGTCTAAATTACCCCTTTCTACCCATTCTGAACATTATATACCCTCCATCTTGTATCTCAATTCTACCGAAAAACAAAATGGAGGACTCCCGTAACGCTGCAGGTTCGCGTACCGGGACACGCACTGACAAGCACTCGCTCAAAAAAGGTGGGAAAGTAATTTACATAAAAACCACTGTAGACACTTTCACCAATTAAACATTAGCTCATACTACATACCAATCCCTACCATTTTCACAAATTTGGTTGAAATTCCATTTAGCCATTTAGCATGTAGAACTCTCTAAAATCCCTGTGTAAATTACTTCACAAAACATATCGGAAATGTTGGAATTGACAACCAATTAAAATATTACTTTCAATTTTTACTATTATATCATAACATTTGATTGGTTATGTACCTGAATATATATAAACAAAGAGAGAGAAACACAGCCATTTTCACTACTACTTCTTGAAGTGCATATCAACTACATTGCAACTGATAACTTCAAGTTCTATTTAAAAGGTAAGATAATATTTAAAAACTGAAGTATGTTCTGTACTGTAAGCTAATTAGGAAAACATTTTCTGATAGTTATATTCTATCACTCTGTAATACTTATAGAATAAAATAGACTTCTCTGTTTTAGTTATGGATGGAGTTAGACTTGTCTTGTATAATTCAGAATTGACTGAGAGTTTATTTCATAATTTTTTTCATATTTCTACTTCCAATTTGATACCATACACTGCCCAACGAAAAAATCACTGTTTAAAAAATCAAACTACCTGTCTGTACTTAAACCCAACAGTGCCCTATCTGTACCGATATATTTTTTTAAAATTCATTTTACAGCATACAAAATGGAAGGACAACAGAAAAATAACTTGGAAATTGTTGCAGGAACCAAAACAGATTCAGAAATTGACCAATAATTCAATGATGATTCACGGAACAATGAACTTCTGCATTGTGTGGAAGCAGTAGATTTCCTACTTGAAAATGAAAAAAAAACTGATAATGAATTATTAGAATTTCTTTTTAATTTTGAAAAAGAATCAGAAAAATAAATTTTTATTTAATAATTCAAAAATTGTTTGAGACATTATTCATTTTTATATGTATTTTGTAAACTAGTAGCAAATTGATTATAATCTAATGTCAGACTTTACATATACTGTGCTTCTTTTTTGTGTTACAAAGTAAGTTTGCTCATAGTTACTTCCTTTCTTCCACTATATTATCTCCAATGTGTATTTAACATCTCTTTATCATCTCCTGCCTCCATGGTGTTTCTGCTTTCCACACAGACTATGGTATGAGTTCCATATACCACAAAAACTTCAGAAACAACTTGCAAGATATCTACAAAGGAGACGTTGTTTATTGATTTTTAGACTCTGCATTGGTATCTATATGTTGCTACGTAAATAAAAATAAACAAAAAAAAACAACAAAACAAACAATCAATAAACATACAATATTTTGAAAGTCAATCATTCTTGTTTCCTTATAGTACGCTCCCCGGACCGCTTTCCGGTGCGCGTACCGGGCGCACCCCACGAAAAAAAACGATTTTGGTTTTTTTTGCTCCGCGGGGCCCTTTTAAAGCCTCCACATCAAACCTAGGGGGTCAGGGAGGATCTACTAAGCCCCATTATGGTCATTTGCCCCTTCATTTTGGCCTATTCTTGTCTCTCGATCCTACCGAGAGTCAAGATGGCGGCCGCTCCGGACTGTTTAGAATGTTGACAGACACCGGAGAGCCAATCAGCTTCGCTTCGCAAAGCTCCGTTACGCGAAAAGTTCGCGAACCGGAGCGCTACCCGGGACGCTGTTACAGATATATCTGTTTTTTTAAAACGTTAATTTCTCAAAATCCACTGGAGCACATATATTGAGACCCAGCAAAGGCACATCGGGCTAACAGTCCCTACAATTTTGCCAAGTTTCGTGCAAATCCATTCAGCCGTTCGAGCTAAAAGCGAGGCCAAACGCCCTATGGAAAACTCAATGTTAAAAACGCGTTTTGGGACCCCCCTTTTTTCTCGGCCCCCCCTTGACGAAACCCCCCCAAATTTCCAGGGGCTGCTCAGAAACAAAATGTGCCATTTTCCTGAAAATTTCAGCCAATTCCGTCCACAAACGCCAAAGTTATTAAACATAGAATTTTCAAAAGTCCCATAGAGAAAAAATCCTAACTATATATACCTACTGGCGACCGCCAGTAGGTAATATATATATATAAATATATATATATATATATATATATATATATGGAAAACAACTCCTGGGACAGAAAAAGCGAACTCCTCCACCAGGAACGGACCACCACACAGGTTTTCGAAAATTACAGTGCTTTTTATTCAGCCTCTCACAACATGACGCGTTTCAACCGGGTTGCCCCGGCCTTGATCACATGACGTGTCAGGAAAAACTCCACCCTTAAATACTATGAATCAATGTAAAACCCTCCCATTTTTTTCATGAACAGGGTAAACAGACTATAAAAGCACATAGTGCTAATGTGCAAAAACATTTCTTGTTGCTGAAGTTCAACCATTTAGTTTTATATATTATTCGACATAATTTAAATGTCAAAAATTAATAAAGGTCAATGAACTTCAATAATTTAGAAAAATCCGGGGCAAGTGCCCAATACTATTCTATGAAATGTAATATTCATCTTGTACAAATCTGAAAATCATTGATCATAGTAAAACCCATTAGTGCAAATAAAACATGTGGTTGAACACAACCTTTCATGATTGATAAGTTAAAAATTAATTAGAGAATGAACGGATGCATTTTATCAAGCAATCATGCATATAACCACCCAGAGATACATTTCTTATTAAATATACTGATGGTATTATAACTTGAAACTAGAAAAGTTGATATATTCTATTAAAAAGGATCAATTCACAGCAAATAAATATATATATAAATATGTATAAGATTGTATATAAAATGAGAAAATAGATTAGATATTTCCGTGGATTCTTAATAAAGTGCTAATCAACATTGACGAATTCATAATAGATTGATAACCCTCTCTTTAGAAAACCCTATAGTCAAACCAGAACATACTAGAAGACCAACTAGGTAATATACAATAAAAGGTTCCATTTAAAATCCATTATATCCTACAAATTCATAATATGTTTTACACATCTATATAAAATCTAAATTCATATATATACACATCTATAGCATATCTGTATCAGAGGAACATAAACCAACATGAAGTAAACATATTCTTCTAAATTCATTAATCTGATATTGAGCCCAATATCAGATATACATATAAAGCTATTATTAGTCCCAACTAAATGTTATAAATTGTATTCATAGAAAATTAACCATATCCTCTCCTGTGTTCAAACCGTTAGGTATCTTGGTGTTTAGTCTTACAATGTATTTACTCTCTAACTGACGGAGTTTCTTCTCCCTATCTCCGCCACGTATTGATTTTGGAACAGAGTCGATTACATAGTATTTTAGGTCATCCAATTTATTTTGATGTACAAGTTTAAAATGCCGAGCAACCGGATAAGATGGATCCGAATTCACAATTGCTCGCAAATGTTGGAGGATCCTATTAAACACAGGGAGTTTAGTACTACCGATATAAGATAATTGGCATGTACATTCTAGGACATATACCGCACAATCGGTTTTACAGGTATAATAACCATTAATCTTATTAGGAGTTCCTGAAAAGGGGTCAGTAAAAAATTGTTTATTTACACCAAATTTGCAAGCCCGACAAGAGAAGCATTTAACAAAGCCTCTCTTGTCAGTCAGCCAGTTCTTCATTTCTGTTACCTCAGGACTGGTTTTAACTAGAGCATCTCGCATAGATGGAGCTCTTCTGAAAGTGACAGTAGGCTGGTTCAGTAATTCAGGCGACAAAATAATGTCAGTGTGGAGAATAGGCCAATGTCTATATATATATATATATATATGAAAGAAGAACTCGCCAAACAATCCCAGCCCTGCCACGTTTCACCGGACTGGAAAGACGAAGAGAGGAACCCGTTTTCTTGGTGCCAAACAAAGTGAGTTTATTCAAGCTTGTTTTTGCTCAGCATGCCCGCCATTACGCGTTTCGACAGTATCCACTGTCTTGATCACATGATGTGATCGCAAAGCCAAATGGGAAATTTAAATACAAGACACAAAGGGCGGACTAATAGTTCCCACCCACATATACATACAGGTTCCAGATAAGGAAACAGAAAAAAGACTGCAATTGTAGTTAGAGTCTTATCGGTCACAAATACAACCCAAAGTGGGTCTTAATTCCCTCATGTAATGTCAAATATATACAAATGTGCAACATTAAGCAATAGAATAAATACGTATATAAATAAATTAATAAATATATAAATATATAAAATATCCTAGACACAATGATGATGTCATTACATTGAAGACCAAGTTTCCTAATTAAAAACCTGTGAAAAATGAATCCCAAGTGGGGATCTACATTAAAGTGTTTTATGCGAATGTAAACAATGACCTCTGTAAACATAAGCAAGTTATAATTTTTTCCCATTTCATAGCAAGGAGCAGTTATCACAGCTAAGTGCAAAATAAATTGATAAAGTGCAAAGTGCAACAAGTGAAATAGTCAATTACAAATGACTACAATAATTTAAAAAAATATTTTTTCTCAGTGTAGAGGGAGGAGCCCCTCTCTACCAAGTTAACCGTCTGACTGATGTTACGAACCAGCTAAAAACCATGGCAATTAATAGCAAAAAGACTGTATGGGAATCACATGTGGCAGCCAAATTAAATGGGATGAGCTAAATAGATCTGTTACCTTGAGTATAATGATACTCCTAGATGTTAGAACGAATGCTGATAATTCATAGACAGGTATACAGATCTTTGCTAGCGTTCTGCCCCCCAGGGGTACAACTGTCTAATTCTAAGATATAGCGAGTTTCCAGGACCCTCAAAAGTGCATCCCTGTTGCCACCTCTTTTGAGAGGCAATATGCAATCAATAACATAGTAAGAGAGGTATTTGGGGTCACTCTCATGAGAGCTTTGAAAGTGGCGTGCCACAGGGTAGGATTGGTCCTTGTTGGTAATTGCTCTTATGTGCTGCAGTATACTCTTGTGAACCGGCAGTCGGGTGCTCCCTACATACCGGAGATCACAAGGACACTGCAGTACATAGACTGCAAACTCAGTCTTACAAGAGAGCTGTTTAGTAATTGGTACAGGCTCATCTTTAAATGGTGTAGAATATTGTGTTTTGCTGCAACCATTTTTGCATGCTTTGCAACTTGAACATTTTATGAAACCCTTTCTCGGTGCCATAAATGTCTTTGATACGCAATGTTCCAAGTAATTCTTGACAAGTCTGTCAGACATAGAGGTAGACTTTCTAAAGGAAAATTCCGGTCTTCTGCCGACCAGACCACCAATGACAGGATCCCCTGTCACCAGGTTCCAGTTGCGACTGAACATTTTTTGGATCTCCTTATGTTGTTGATTAAAGGTTACAATAATTCTAGAGGAGTCTGGAACGGTGTCTAACTGAGATGTTGTTGACACAGTTTTTGGAGCTAATGCCTGGGCTCTAGAAATGGTGTTAGAGCGCTCCATCGCCTTTACTAATACCCCCTCTGAGTATCCCGTGCCAGAAAACGCAGTTTACTTGCTTCCATGGCCCTGGAACACTCAATTTCATTACTGCAAATCCTCTTGATACGAAGCATCTCCCCAAAGGGGATGCTCCGTATCAAGTGATGGGGGTGCTGGCTGGCCGCATGCAGGACGGTGTTACCCGCAGTCGGCTTTCTGTATAGCCTGGTCGCTAGTGCTCCTGATTCTATATATATCTCTATGTCCAAGAAGTATACTTGCAAAGTACTCATTGTGGACGTAAATTCAAGATTTAAGTTGTTGGTGTTAAGTTGTTCTACAAACCCGCTGGTTCCTGCATTGTACCTTGCCATATGAAGAACAGGTCATCTATGTACCTCAGGTACAGGGGGACATGGCTCTCCATGGTAGCCTGATGTTGTACCATGAGGACCTGTTCCTCCCACCAGCCCATGTGCAAGCACGCTAGGTTGGGAGAAAAACAGGCCCCCATAGCTACCCCTCTAGTTTGTTGGTATGCCTGATTGTTAAACAAAAAATAATTTTGTTCTAAACAGATTTTGATCATGGCAATCAACATAGAATTGTGTGCAGAAAAATTGATTGCACATCTGTTCAGGTAGTAGTTAACAGCTCTAATACCATCATTGTGGCGTATCGATGTATACAATGATGTAACGTCCAATGTCATGAGTACACAATTTGAATTCCACAAAAAGTTACTTAGTTTCCTTACAAAGTCAGATGAATCCTGCACATAAGAACTCAGACTCTTTACACTGTCTTGTAAAAAGTAGTCAATATATGTTGACATATTTTCCGTAGAGCTATTGATCGCTGAAATTATAGGTCTTCCGGGGGGATTGTCCAAATGCCTTTGTCAATCTAATTGGCGCCAAATACAAGTATATATAGCCCTTTCCCCTAAAGACACACATAAACATAAAGAAAATGCTTTTATGTTTCAGGTCATGCACTGGGACAGAAAGTTGTGCTATTCAAACATTACCCTGACAAAATATCTGAATAGTGTGGCTGGTACTAATGATAATTCGTAAATGGATATTACTTTGTAAATAAACTGTGAAGTGCACCCAAGCCAATCTCAACATAATGCTACCTCAGCCTGCTCTGGTAATAATGCGTGTCTGATTGTGCACATGGGAGGAGCAGCACGATTTTAAAGATAGATCCTTGCATTTACATGTTTTTTTTTAATGAGGGCTTTATTTTTTCTGAGAGATTGGCGCTGGCAAAATCTGTAACTAGCTGGCAATTTATTCTTCTGCCTTTAACAGTCTGAGCGTTTCCATTAAACATTTTTGAGCATCCTGCTGAACATTTTGAGAAAACACTACTAATTCAGTACACTACGCTACCTTTTAGAACTTTATGCAGTCTTGTTGGTGGTAATTTGCTTGACTTTGGCTCTATACGGACTATAGCTTGAAATGGATGTATACTTTGGATAAGAATTGCCTCATAAACATTTAAACCTTGAAGTGGTTCCAGAATGGTAACTAGAAAGCGGTACCAGGGGGGCTAATGCCAAAACTACTTCTGAAAGACAAGGGGTTAGTACATTTAATAACAGCCACCACTCCAGGAGTATCGATTACCTCCTTATTGATTTAAATCTATGGAATACCCTTACTGACATGGCTGTTATAGATTGAGTGGAGAGTGGCCACAACCCACTTTCATCTACTCTCTGCCTCCTGCAATTGGAAGAACCAGTTCATCCTCCTTTTTTTAACATCTATCTGAGATCTACTAGTCAGTAATGAGATGTAGAGGCTTAAATGGTCCAAAATGATTAATAATCCTGAATCACTGTCCACTATCAGCAGGGACGTGGATAATGCGGTCGCCTCATTGGAGGCCCTCCGCGTCAGTACTCAACCAATAGGCCTAACAACTACCACTCACATCTCTCTATTTGATAAAGAGCGGTCTCACTTTCAGAGACCATATAGTGACAATAGCCCCCAGTCTCAAACCTGTCAAACTGTTACAACAAAGAATGCAGGCTAGCTCGTAAAAGTCTTTGGGGAACCATTAGAACTGAAAACCTGAATACTATTTGGGACGTCAGGAAGGCTGATAAAATTGCCCAGGCAAAAGCAAAAAAAGAGTGGGAAGAGGGAAGGTGGCTGGAACTGAAATCAGCATGTGCAAGGAGTAATTTGCAACACGTATGGGCTCTTGTAAAATGGGGCGAGTTTGCACATCTCCCTTCCACAGATAATCACGTTCCTCCTGACTCATGGTTAAACACTTTTCCCTCCAATATTGTATCAGTGCCAACGAGGAATATAAACCTCTAGTAATGGCCTCAAGCTACCCATCGGGCCTGGTATTTGAGTCATCAGATGTAATGGTGGCCCTTAATGCAATCACGGGGGGAGAGCCCAGCTCACTGACAGCACTCCTGCAGATGTCTGCTTATACAATTCAATTCAATTCAAAAAGTCTTTATTTCGATTTTTTTCAATCATAAAAGACAGTTACAGCCTTGGGCATTCTCAAAATTTTTTTTTTACAATTTTAAATTTTAAATTTTAAATTACCCTTCATTGACAGCTAGTAAAATCCACAGTTCATCACTTCAACTCACGATTAACAATTATTGGCCTACCGCCAAACATAAAACCCATAGATTACAATCAATAAAAAAGTTATATTAAAAAGAAGAAAAAAAACATGGATATTTAATTCATTTCATTCATAAAATTCATCACTAGGTACATTACTCACTAAGTACATTTTACAGTTTCAAGTGTCATAAGGCCGAAATTACTGTAGGCTCATTTTACGGGCCCGAATTATCCACATCCAATGGAGGAATTTATCTATGGATATAACTACGGCTTGGGAGTTGTCAGTTCGTAAAATCCTGACTGCCTCACATCCCGTTTTGAGGCCTAACTGGACACAAATAGGTTTTAACCAAGATCTCCTAGGTACCTTATATTCTGGACAGGCAAAGAGAACATGCCCAATGACTTCCTGCTGATCAGGACAAAAGGGACAGGCCGAACCTTGTCCCCCGCGCCATTTTGCAGTGAGAGCATTTAGTGGTAATGTCCCCACCCTAATCTGATGATATTTCTTCCTGTCCCCTGGGATGGTAATCCAATCCCAATAAGCCTCAAAGGCCGGAGAATGCTTAAGTTCCAGGAAATCTGCCGTAAAAGATGGTTCAATACAGCGGCCAAATCTCTTTGCCTCAAGCATGTTCCAGTACAGGTATCGAAATGTTTTTCTAGGTGGAAAGGGATTCCCTACAGGGTCATCCCACAATGGAGATAATCCCATAGCCTTGTATATTGCTTTTACCTCCCTCATCCATAGTATTTTATGGGCCTTATGGTGTCTCTCACCTCGAGGAAGGCCCGTGCGTACTGGGATCAGGTCTGGAGTAACCCATAATCTCCTCCAGTAGGCAACTGATCTATATCTGGCCATATCCTCGAGGCCATGAGACCCTACGTCATAGTGGAGAGGGATCAATGGAGGGGAAGCCGGTAAACCTGTGATGTTGCGCAAAAATTTATTTTGCGCACCGTCAACCTTTTTAAGTTACTGAGCCCCCACAGTTCCGCCCCATAGAGAACTGCTGCTCCAACTTTAGCGTCATAAATCTTTAAAACCAGGGTGATTGGCCTAGTATGAGATAAATAAAATTCCTTAGTGAGTGCTCCTGTCAATTGTGCGTGCTTCGTGACCAGCTGGTTGGTGTGCTGTTTCCAGTCTAATTTGGATGATAAGGTTATGCCCAGATAATTAAACACCTGGGTCTGCTCCAGTTGAACCCCATCCATAACCATCTTCCCTCTGACGAATGTATTTTTTTGTAGGACCATGAACTTTGTCTTAGATGTATTAATGACAAGACCGTGGTCTTTGCAGAAAGCTTCAAAGACTCCAACGGCCTTTTGGTGGCCCTGCTGTGTCTTGGAAATTAATAGCGTGTCGTCGGCAAACATCATCAGGGGGATCAGCTTGCCATCCAACTTGGGGGCATCGGTTGGTTGCTGTTCAAAATAGCTGATCACCCTATTGATGTATAGTGAGAAGAGTGTAGGGGCAAGTACACACCCTTGGTGAACCCCCCTTGCGATAGCGAATTTATCAGTTACACTTCCCTGCTGGTTCCAGCGGACTCGGGCAAAGTTATCTTCATGCAGTCTGATTAGGAGTGACAGGATATCCAGTGGGATGCCCTGTTCTTGTAAGGCTGCCCACAGCTTAGTACGAGGCACCAAATCAAATGCTGATTTAAGATCAACGAAAACTGCAAAGAGCATACCCCCCCCCAGTAACACTACACGCCAATATAATAAAACAAATCTAAAAACTTGGTCGATCGTACTGGTATGGCTACAAAACCCTGCCTGTAGAGGTGACAAAATATCATTTTCCTCTATCCAGCCCTGAATACGCTGCAGTAAGAGCCTTGCCACTACCTTTTGTATGCAAGCAATAAGGCTAATTGGCCTATAATTTCCTGGGTCCGAGCACTCCCCCTTTTTAAAAATTGGGATAATCACGGCACCCTTCCAGGACTCTGGTATTGGTGAGCCCATCGCAATGCCATTAGCTAGCAGGTGGATGTAAGAGGCCCAAAGATCCTTGTCATGCATAAAAAGGTCTGCTGGAACGGAGTCCAGGCCTGGTGCCCTAGCTTTTGGGATATTGTTCAGAGTTTTGATGATATCAGCTTTGGTAAAGGAAAGATGATTTGAGCCCTCAATTACTTTTAGAAGAGCCTCACGCTCTTCTCCCTCCTTGTCCACAGTGGCAAACTGGGACACATAGTGAGAGACCCAAGCATTTGGTGAAATATAATTAGTAGGTTCACCCCTTTAAATCCCCCTACCCCATTTGACCATATCCCAAAAGGAGCACATAGATCTTTCTTTGCTAGCACTCAGGAGCTGCCTCCAGTATTCATCGTCCCAGTCACCTTTTGCCTTAAGTTGAGTTTTTTTATACATGACTCGGGCAATCTTGATCTTAGTTATATCTTTGGTTTTTACTGCATCTGATAGGGCCCTGTATGCAACCCTGCAGGATTTGCCATACCATTGATCCTCCTTTCTCGCTGGCCTACTCTGTTTTTTAGTTATCTTTTTGACAAAGAAAGATCTTAACTGATTAAAAAAACTGTCGTGGATCCGACTAGCATTTGACACGATTGCCTCCACAGTGGAATTGTTCCCTAATTCTACTATAGCCTGGACAGTCAAATCCCTCATGGCAGCAACACCTTCTTCATTCATTACACAGTTAGCCAATCTAATTCGTCTATGGTTATTTGAGAGGGCTATCTCCACACAATCACCCAAGCCCTCGGGTTTAGGTAAATAAAATAACCTAAATGACAGTATTAATGGGTTATGATCACTCTCTACCCGTTCCTCTATCCGCATGTCATCAATACTGGACCAGTTCTCTTTATTTGTCTTCTTATACGATAAGGAGAAGTGGTGAAGGTACATAACGCTGTTAGCAAACGGCCTCCCCAGGGTGCCCCCATTCCAGATTTGCGGAAGGGGAGGAGATCATACCAGTCTACAGGAAGGGGTACAGATCACAGCCTGAGAAGTACTGGCCTATCAGCCTCATTGACTTCATCCAAAAAGTGGTGGCACGCCTTGCCCTGGGAGAGGTACAATAATGGATAGATGACAACAAAATTCTAACTCCTCACCAGACAAGGTTCCGTGCGCACATTAGCAAAATAGACCAGATCTTCAGATTCATCTTGATATATTGGCGAACAGTGGTGCTCGGTGATGGCAGCATGTACGCAGCATTTGTTGACCTATAATCAGCTTTTCATCTAGTATCCATTAATAAGTTATGGGTGGTTCTACGGGGCCTTGGTATGTCAACAGACCTGTTAACATTCTCAGTATGTCTTCATGAGAACAACTTTGCTCACATACGCTGGGGCAGGCAAGGGAACTTCACTGACCCATTTCCAGTCGAAAAGGGAGTGCGCCAAGGGTGTGTTTTGGCACCCACGTTGTTCTCCCTTTTCATCAATGAGGTTGCTAAATTCTTATCTCTCACATCCACTGATGCCCGACCCTAGCTGCCTCCAAGGTTCCCATTCTAATGTTTGCTGACAACATGCTTATTATCTTAAAGACACCTAGTGGATTACAGTGTGCGTTGTCTCTGTTTGAAGACTTCTGCAAGCTTAGAGGGCTAAAGATAAACACAGATAAAACCAAACTCATGATCTTTAATAAACATCGATTATTTAGGGGCAAAATTATCATGGAGGGTGTACCAGTAGAGCAAGTCGATGCCTTTACATACTTTGGCATCACCTTGGAGAAAATGATGATATGGAGGGCCCACATCAAAAAAATGGTGCTACAACTAGCGGGAGCCCTAAGTAAAGAATTTAGCTCATCTCTGACTAAACCAGTAAGTCTGTATTACAGATTTACAGTGCAAAGGTGGTTAGCTCAGTCTTGCATGGTTCAGAGCTTTGGGGGTTTGGAAATCTGACACAGCTAGCTTCTGCTGAAAATAAGTTCCTACAAACAATCACCAGCCTCCCCAAAAGCACCCCTTCTCTCCCACTGCTTAGTGAGATGGGAAGGTATTTGTTGGTTGATCTAGATAGGCCTCGTCCCATATTATACTGGCGTAGAATACGGCTGTCCACCTACGCAAGCAGTCTTAACATGCTCAAACGCATATTCTCTTTGTTTGGCCTGCTTATTCTGCTCCCCATAAGAGCTGGCTAGTGCCAACAAGCAAAAACCTGGGCACCAGGCAAAGTAGGGAAGCATTGAAAATTGTGACGTTGGACCCTTCACCTTGCTATGCAAATCCCATGTAGCAACGGAGAATAATCAAGCTCCTTCACAAGTTGGTTTTTCCTCTGATGGGACATTGACTTGATCTTCTCTAAGGATGGTATTTAAACTCTATTGTATTCATAGAGTATTTGTCCCATTTGCACTTTCAGACATGTTTTTATTCTTCATCTACGTTGGTGTTTTAACTACATGTTTGATTTTATCTTTGTCTGTTATCCTTTGATAATATTTTGCGGTTGCATGTCCCATGGTTTGCACTTCTCTGAGTTAAGGCTCTTAATATATTTGCACTCTATATTATTATTTTATATTGTGTATTTGTTGTATCTTACAGGTACATGCATCAAACTCGGCATTTGCGATTCCTTAATTGCGATTTTTAAGGAATCGCAATTAAGGAATTGCAAATGCCTATGCATCAAGAAATCGCTAAATAAATTGCGATTTCTTAGAATTCCTTAATTGCGATTAGCATTTTGCGAATCGCAATTAAGGAATCCCTTCCCATTCATTCCTATGGGCCTAGAGGCCCATAGGAATGCATGGGAAGACAATCTCAATTTGCGAATCGCAATTAGCTAATCGCAAATTGAGATTGCGATTTCAAGGGTGCAGGGGTGTCCAAAGGACACCCTGTTGCACCCCTGAAATCAAACAATGCACATATGTTGTGTACACACATGCCCTAAGGGCATGTGTGTGCACAACATGAAAGTTAAAAAAATGCAAGAAATAGCATTTTTCTAACATTTCGCAAAATTACCATGAGGTCCAACCTCATGGTAATTTTTTCTCTCTAATTGCGAAATCGCAATTTTTTTTAGGTTCATGCATTGCTTTTGAGGAATCGCAAATTTGCGATTCCTTAAAAGTAATCGCACTTGAAAAAAATCGCTAAAATAGCGATTTATTCACTTTTGAGTTGATGCATCCCAAATAGTGATTTGGGAATCGCAAACGGCCGAATTTTGCGATTCGCAACGTTTGCGATTCCCAAATCGCTTGATGCATGTGCCTGTTAGTGTTTTTATCATTCGACTTTTAATCTTTATCTTGATGAATTGATAAATATTTTTTTAAAATTTGAATGTATTGACCTGAAAGTCTAATCCCTTTTGATAAACTTTGTATTCATGCTGTAACTGCTTTTATGACAAATCTGTTGAAATAAAGCTCTTTGAATGGAATTGGTACCTAGTACTAACTTGCTATGCACAGCTCTAGCAGGCATTTTATTATTCTCTAATTTATTGTAACAGTTCTTACATATAACTTGCTGTGTAGACAAGTCAAAGCATTCCTCTACAAATAAGTACACAGCAAACGTTTGCAGTAATCATTATTTTCTTTTTAACTTTTTAAATACAAATCAACAGACTGTGTTTGAGTCTTGTAGTGAGTGTGTCCACAACATATACAAACAAATTCTGTTTTTTCAGAGCACACTGTTTTAAATTTTGTGATCTCTTCTTCAAAACTATCATCTATAATACCTGTGTCTTGTTCTGCAAATCCTCCTGTTATCAACTCTTCATTTTCCGTAGAGTCCTGTTCTGGACAAAATAAATTAAACTGAACATCATCACAAACATTTTCTACCTCTGCCACAGTACCATGCAAAAGTGTTGTATTCATTTCTCTGAAACATTAAGCAGGAGTTTTCACATACTGCAGCCTCTTAACTAAAATTTGCATTGTTGAGAGGTGTATAGCTTACATCCCGAAATGAAGGAAGGTGCTTTGGCACACTAGCTTTGATAAACAAGCTAGTTAGCGTCCCTTCAAATGTCCATGCTTTCTAACCTTGCAAGGATCTAATCCTAGCAAAGGACTTATTTTGTGTTTTAAACTTCGCCATGGAAAGATGTGTAGAAATGTTCTTAGTGTACCAATGTATTGCTGTTGAATACTACAAACATTACTACAGTTCAATTTGTATATAGGGCCTGACTACACCTTCCCTGTACCTCTTCTGAGTAACTTGTTCTACATTTTTAGATACTGTCACTTTTTTCGATATAGGGGTGTCATTCTTCATTTCATAATATTGTCCTCTTTCATCAATGGTACAAAAGGGGGTAGTCCATCACCACCCCCTTTTGTACCTCTTTCATCAATAGCATGAACTATTGTGTTATCCTTGAGATAGCTTACTTCATTAAAGAAAGGCTCTGTAGTAGAGGTATGTATCCATTCTCAACTAACAACTGTACACAAGTTACTTCTACTCACCAATCTTTTCTTTTTGTTATGTCTCCTCATGTAAAACACCATTTTGTCAAGAGTCTTCTGTGTCAATTTTGTCAAGAGTCTTCTGTGTCCTGGTTAAGTTGTGTCTATTGTGGTTGTATGTTAGAAGCATGAATGGTTTTACCACACTTGCCTCTACCATGCAGCCCAACCACAAATGCGTCTTGACCATGCATTCCTTTACCATGCATGCCTTTACCACGAAATTTCGTGGTTTAGGCATGAAAAGGAAAGGGGTATGTGTGGCTAAGGTCACCAAAACCCCGCCTCCCCCCACTACCCTCCAACCCCTGCCCGCGCTGCCCGTTAAAATACCACAATCTCTTCTACTGCCCTAAAACCTTCCCGACCCCCTAACACTAAAAACAACCGCAACTACCCATTCCCCTCCCACTGCCCTAAGACCTAAAACCCTACACTACCCTGAGCCCCTGCTCCATGCTGTCCCTTAAACTACCCCAACCCCTTCCACTGCCCTAAAACCTACCCGAACTCCTGCACTAAAAACGAACCCAAATACCCATTCCCCTCCCACTGCCCTAAGGCCTAAAAACCTGCCCCTAAACGTAGACTATCCTGACCCCCCACCCCCCTGCGCTATCACTTTAACTACCCAACCCCTTCCACTGCCCTAAAACCTACCTGACCCCCACCCCTAAAAACGACCCCAACTACCCATTCCCCTCCCACTGCCCAAAGGCCTAAAACCTTGTACCCTAACTTACACTACCCTGACCCCGCACCCCTTGCATTGTTCCTTAAACTACCCAAACCCTTCCACTGCCATAAAACGTACCCCGACCCCCACCAGCCATTAAAAATAACCACCCCTCTTACCTTACCATGGCGTCTCCCTGCTTCTGTCCTCCAGCAGGTAGACTGGACACTGCCTGAACAACACATATGCGTAGTTATGGCATATGTGTGGTTAAAGCATGCATGGTAGAACTTGCGTAGTTGGTACACACATGGTTCAGACCACAGTGTTCTGACTGTTTCTCGACCATCTTTGTTATATTCTTTCCTGTTCTTGTGGTATAGATTTGCCCACTCATTCTTTCTAATAGTTTGCTTTCTAGTTTCAATATTTTGTCATCTTTCCAGGTGTCCACATATATCTTTAAGAAATGACTTTGTCATTTCTTTTTTTCTTTAACCACTTTTTCTGCATTTTACCTCTTTTGGGTCTCAGTTCGGCATAGATATTGTACTTGCTTCTATTGCTTTTTCCTCTGAGCTTTTGTAGGCATTCTCACTGTCTGTATTTATGTTGATATTGTTCTATTAAAAAAGTATATTTAATGTTTACTCTAGCTACGTTTCAACTACTCTACTACTGACACACATAATACAAAAACTATTTTTATGTTATGTTGCAGTTTTAAATCTACAGATTAAATTAGCTATATAACTACATGCACTTACTTCAATATACCAAACCCAAAGTAAAACACAAATCTTTATTTATTAGTTATATTTTAACAATATTGCACCCTCTCCTACAACACAGCTGCACCATATCTCAGCTCTCATTGCACATGGTAAAAGACCAAGATCCCTTCTGTAATAAATTTTCAAATGAACATCAACCAAAGTGTAGAAGTGCATACAGTGTTTCGGATCTGTAAACTCTGAAAACACAGCTATTTGCCTGCCTCTCTACCACTGTGTCACTGGTAGATTTCGTAACTCAGTACTTTTCTCCTTAGATGCATCAGATTAAAATTTTGGGAAATGGTGCATATAAAAAGCGGCCCATTAATCTCTATCAGAGCATATAGCTCACCCATTCTTCTGAATACATACAAAGAGTGTCTGTCAGATTGCATATATAATTAACCAGATGGTTTAAAAGACTACATATTCCTCACTAAAACTCATAAATACATGCGTTTGTGGTTGAGTACATCAATACTCCCTATATGATTGAATGAGTTCATAGGTGGTGCCTATGTTATTGCCTGAGGATGCAGGTAGTGACTGGATGATTCTCTGAGCATGTGGGAATTCTGTAAGTCGTTCCATGCCTGCATAGTTATTGCCTACATGTTTATATGAGTATATCACTACTGTCTTGGTGTTTAGATGAGTGCATGAGTAGTGCCTAAATGAATAGATAAGTGCATGACTAATGCCTCAATAATTCAATACATGCATAGATAGTGGCTGCATGATTAAATGAGTGCAACTCTGGTGCCTGGATGATTGCAGGAGTGCGTGCATAGCTTACAGGTGATTTATAGAGTGCACGGATAGTGAATGAAACCCACCTGGTAGCCACACCACTGGGTTAGGCCTGGAAACTCTCCACCCCAGAAGAAAGGCCCTGCCGTATTGGAAGTGTGCTGAAGGATGCATCCTGGGATTCAGGTAACACACTTCGCAGGAAGTCATCATCAGGTGAGAGGGAACCTGGTAGCCCATTGGCTATCAACTACATCCCGCCCTGATGGCATTTTTTGAGCATAAGCATGTGTAACGACCGGATTTTTGGACCAGATAGGATCAGCTCACCAAGACACCACCAACCCAGCCGAAACGCAACCACCTCCCTCTTCAGGACCCATCTATCCAGGCACCTGGGTACCTACCTGAGGATGGGGAATTAGCAATATACAAGCTCATATCATCAGAAACACCACTAAATCTATAGGGATTACTAGGAATACTCACTGATTACTAAGGACGTCCATGCCCTACACCACACTCACACAATATAGTCTCGCAACCACATGGGCCCAGACTAATCTACCCTGGGGCAGGTCTGATTGCTTACCATTACACACTGACCGCAACCAGTGCTCTCATTAAACAAGCCACAATCTTGTGGGTATAAACACCAGTGTCCCCCCTGGTGCTCTCACTATTTCATACATACACAAGCCACTATCCTGTGGGTATACACACTGACCACAATCAGTGCTCTCACTAACGCCACTTTCCCTAGAGGCGATCTCATTACACACCAGTTTCCCCCCTGGTGCACTCTCAAGCCACAATCTTGTGGGTATACACACTGACCACAATCAGTGCTCTCACTAACGCCACTACACAACAACAATCACTTTCCTATGAATACCTTCAGCTCTCTCTCTCTATGTTGGGAAGTTTCTCTCACTATTCACTAGAGGTACAATAATATTATGGAATGGCCGAATTACACGGTGTACAACTTATTCTCTAGTTCAAGGGCTCCTCTCTCCCTAATTATTCAGGTACCACTTACCTGATCGGGGGTCGCTTCCGTTCGTGCAATGACACCTGACTAGAAGAAAAGGTTACCTTTACTGTATAAGAACAAGGCATACGCTGGTTCACTAAGAACTGGGGTTCCTTTATTACAATAACATTAACAATATAACAGTATACTATAACATATAGCCTGCAAAGGAAAATGGGAATAGACACATACACAGATCTGCGGGGTCTCTGTAAAGCTTTATTACTATACCACATCCACATGTAACTAACAGGGACTGTAAATAGACTGCACACCTCTGAAAGAAAAAGGATTAGCAACACAATAGGGACAAGGTTAATGTTTAAATGTAAAGCAAACTATATTACAGGAAAGGTATCACCTTATTAGTATGAAGTCTTGCTCTAGCTGTCATCTGGGTTCCTCTCTCGTCTGTGCCTTAGCTCGTCTCAGATCCTCCCCTGCACTCTTGGACACGCATCTGCCCTGATCACTCTGCATTGGATTCCTCTCCCCCACGAACTCTCTCCACCTTCCAGATTCAGCCTAATAGTTTCTGCCGCTCTGATAACCGTTCGCTCCACTTGCTTCTACACTCTGTCTAATTATCTCAGTTCCAATGTCCAATTCGCTCCAGCTGCTCCCACAGACTAATCCACGATATAACTTCAGGCTCTTCCAAAAGGCATCACTTCAGACTCCAGCTGATCACAACTCCTTCTGATAAGTAACTGCTTCTGACTGCTTCCTTCAGTTCTCACTTCTCTCTGTTCAAAACACCATCTGCTCACAACTGCTTCTGACTTCTCTCTCTGTTTCCAACTCACTGACTGTCTGTCTGTCTTCTCTCTGTTCCACGCATCTTCTTCTCTCTCTGGCTCCAACTGTCTCACTGACAAACTGACCAACTGACAAACTGACAAACTGACTAACTGACTTCTCTCTGTTCCAAGCATCGACTGTCTTCTTCTCTCCTCTGTTCCAACCCCTTTACTCACAACCTGACTAACTGACAAACTGACTTCTCTCTGTTCCAAGCATTGACTGTCTTCTTCTCTCCTCTGCTCCAAATCAACTCCTTCTGACTGACTCCGCCTCTGCACTTCACTAATATGGAATGCTCTCTCCTCATGGAAAGTTCCAGCCATCAGCCTGCCGCCCATCAGATCTCTGCACCACTCCGCGTCAAGGACACACACCCAGCCGGCCGGCCTTTTGTGGTGTCTTCGACACAGAGAATAATACAGCCTACCGATAAGTGCTGGACCCGACCGGTTCCTCCAAGTGAACAACACCTCATGACTAAAACATCACCTTTACCCTGCAAGCATCTCAGTCTGCAGGGACAGAAAGCAAAATGGAGTCTCTCTAGTTCTGGGCCTTGTAGGCCTGAGAAGGATGAAATAACACTTAGCTCTGTCAGAGTACATACACAAACCATACCAATATGTAATATAAAGTCAGGACTACAGGATCCACCCTCTACTATAGGTAGGATGAGGAAAGGACACATAATTATGTAAAAGCCAATAGGCAATAGATGGATTAGAGTGAAGAATAAGGGATCTATCATCATATTAAGCAGCTATCCTCTAGTTTATGATTCTAGGACTGGAAAAAGGCCTGAAAGGGACCAACACAAGCCAAGAATAAAGATCCAGGATGGTAGCAAGCTTAAAGTCACCATCACTCAGAAATAGAGCCAAAAATACGGTCACTACATTCCACCCTTGAATTTAACTTGCTAACATCCGTAAACAACAACAAACAAATAAACAAACATCAACATAATCTATCAACAAAACCAAAAACCAAAAGACTCCCTAAAATAAATGACAACTAAGAAGAATACCACCTAAAACTTGATGTAGGGAATGTAAATCTGACAACCAATTGAAAACAAATCAAAGCACCCTTGACCTGAATGTTGAAATGTAACTAAGATTGATCTGATAACAACAGAAACTAACCAAAGCACCCTTGAACTAAATATGCATCAACTTCAAGTGATAATTCATGAAATCTATTGATGTAGGGACATGTTTTTTGGAATGAAAACAACAAAGGGCCTAAATGAGGCCTACCTACTTCGGTCAACTTAAGAAAGGATTTGGTAAAATCTGACAAATAAACATGACAAAGGGTCCTCAAGGTCTGGGCAACTATTACTAATAGATGTAGGACATAACCTGACTAAAAGACACACCTCCCAGGACAACTTAAAGTCTAAGGTGACCACCCTTGGAACTAATCCCACTGTTCTAAATAAGAGTTGATGGATCAAAGTGATAGTGTAATAACAGGAAAACAAGGATAACCCCATCTCTACAAAATAGCTGGTGTAGCACTATGCATATCAAGCAATAAATCAAAGAAAGTTATCAAAGTGTGGTGTATATATTCTTCTAAAAGATCATAGACTTAAACTTGGGAAATTGAGTAATAGTAGACCATGCCAAAGGCAATAGGTAAAGGTCACAAGTCATCTAACTCAGGAAACAGTTTGCACCTAATCCCTCTGTATCAATCCGTGGAACACATGTGTGCACCATCATTTAAAACATTGCTTTCTTTTCAGTGGTAAGACTGTTTTAGAGAAAACAGGAAAACTATGAAATAGGTGAAAGATAAATCAATCAATGAAATTTGTAAAGCGCGCTACATACCCGTAGGGTCTCAAGGCGCTGGGGGGGGGGGGGGGGTGCCGTTACTGCTCGAACAGCCAGGTCTTCAGCTTCTTCCTGAAGGAGAGGTGGTCTTGGGTCAGGCGCAGGTCGGTCGGGAGGGAGTTCCAGGTCTTGGCAGCCAGGTAGGAGAAGGACCTTCCTCCTGTAGTCGCTCTTCGGATGCGGGGGACGGCGGCGAGGGCGTGGTTGGCTGATCGGAGGTGGCGTTTGGGAGCGTAGAAGTTGACTCGGCTGTTGAGGTAGCTCGGGCCTTGGTCGTGTAGGGCTTTGTGTGCGTGGGTGAGGAGGCGGAAGGTGATTCTTTTGCTGACGGGGAGCCAGTGAAGGTCTCTCAGATGTCCGGAGATGTGCCTGGTTCGTGGGATGTCGAGGATGAGTCTGGCTGAGGCGTTCTGGATCCGCTGGAGTCTCTTCTGGAGCTTGGCGGTGGTACCGGCGTAGAGGGCGTTGCCGTAGTCCAGTCGGCTGGTGACGAGGGCCTGGGTGACGGTCTTCCTGGTCTCGGTGGGGATCCACCAGAAGATCTTCCGTAGCATGCGTAGGATGTTGAAGCACGCCGAGGAGACGTTGTTGACTTGCCTGGTCATGGAGAGGGAGGAGTCCAGGATGAAGCCCAGGTTGCGTGCATGGTCTGTCGGTTTGGGTGCGGTGCCCAGGGCGGGAGGCCACCAGGAGTCGTCCCAGGCGGAGGGTGAGGGGCCCAGGATGAGGACCTCCGTCTTGTCCGAGTTCAGTTTTAGGCGGCTGGTCGTCATCCACTCGGCTACCTCCTTCATCCCTTCGTGCAGGTTGGCTCTGTCGGCGGCGGGGTCGTTGGTCAGGGAGAGGATCAGCTGGGTGTCGTCGGCATAGGAGATTATGCTGAGGTTGTGTTTGCGTACGATGGCCGCGAGGGGGCTCATGTAGACGTTGAAGAGGGTGGGGCTCAGAGATGATCCTTGAGGGACGCCGCAGATGACTTTGGAGGCCTCTGACTTGTACGGTGGTAGGCGGACTCTCTGTGTTCTTCCGTCGAGGAAGGAGATGATCCATTCCAGCGCCTTGTCCTGGATTCCGATGTTGCTGAGGTGCCGTACAAGTGTAAAATCAATCTGTATCAATAATGAAATAGCGTAGCATACTAAAATCAAAATATCATGTGTCACACGGCATCAGATTATTAAAGCAGCTCACTAATCACCCTATGACATTCAAATAATATCATTTGCATCATTGCATTAATGTGGCACTGCATCTTTTAAACTGGAAAATCAAAACCATGAACAGGACTGAGAAAGATTTTTTTTCAAGTGGGGCCTGTGTATGGTAACTGCAAAACTGGCATAATGTCCATCTGAAATAGAAACATGGGAAAAATGCAATACTCAAGAATGCAGGCCAAGGAATTACATTTCAAGTCAATTAAAAAAAAATCAAAAATCGAACTATTGGCTTTGTCATGAAAAAAAAATTCTTTAGGGAATCCAGAATTTTAACCTGACTGCTAAGGCAGCCAACTGCAGATTGTAATACCAGATTTAAAAGTTCAGTCACTATAAAAAGTTATCTTCTGTAGTTGGTTTCTCCTTAGGAAAACAGTTCATTCGTATAGGCCATGATCCTCTTTCTTCATCTGTATCCTGTGCCAAGGAAGCACACCCTCCAGTCTGGTCAGCCTGGTAGGTCCGCTTCTGGTCTGGGTCCAGGCTGGGGGGATTTTGGGGGTAGGGGCACTCACTCTGAAAATAACAAAAACACATCACTCCAAAATAGGAAAATCACACTCATACAGGGCCCCCACATGTCAGCCATCTGAAACGAGAAACACGCATCATAAATCTTGCAAAAACACATTTTCCATTCAAAAAGCACCCCAAGTGCTTTTTATTTTCGTAAGAAACCTCCTAATTTATGAAAAGAACTCTTCTAAATCCAAGGAATGATTTAAACATTCTAACTATACCATATTCTTTAATTTTGTTTGGTCAAAATCTAATTTTGTCATACACAGCCAGAAGGGCTGGGGCCTAGCTACTCCTCACTCCTTTGAGAAACAGCCCCTCCCTCCAGAAAGATGTCCGCGCTCAGAGTTTTGAATCAGCTCCAACCATAACAAGCAGGAGCCGGGCTACCTTGCGATGTAATATTGAATCACTGCCAAATGCTGATCTCATTGCAGGAGCAAAGCTCCTGCCAATTATTCCGTTCAAGTATCCCATATCTCTAGTCAGGGAAGCTTTCTGTGCCTATTGTATTTATCTTACTCCAAGTTCCAAGCGTCTGCCAATTATTCTGCATTTGCAAACATCCTTTATCTGAAGTCAATGAATCTTTCTGGGCCGACTGTAAGGAAGAGCAACTTGACCCCCCCTTATATAAACATTTCTCTGCGGAAAGAACTGAATCATAGCCAAGAATAACAAACTGGGTGTCTCTGCTCTCATAAGTCACCCACGGGCCTCCACCCTTTCAAAAATCTGAGTGCTGAGAACTGCTGAATATTTGCCAAAAATAAAAAAACAAGGACAGGCAAGTCTGCTTCAGAGGGACGCTCCAAAAAAAAAAGCCTCTCCTTTCAAAACACTCATGGGAGCCTGGCTCATATCAGCCAAGGTCAAAGCAAATTCTTTCTAACTTAAAACATACTCTGTTCCCAGGCTTCAAACACTCTTCAATTCGAAACACTGCACCATTATTTCTAACTAATTTAAGCAGATTTAGACGTGGTAAAAAGCATCCTAAAAACAGGAATTAAGAAAGACATTTTTTTTGTAACCTAGAATAATTCTGTAGAATCTAAAACAAACTATATAATATAATGTACTGCTACGCGCTGAAAAGGAAAATATTAAAACAACATTTCATGCAGCAACATAGGAAATCACGACACATTTCTTAAAATAACATGTGAAACACCATCAATTTAAACAAGGGGATACATGTAATTTTGTACTGCATAACCAAGAATTCATAATTTGGTGCGCAAGCCTTTCTGTTCTACTTATTAAAAGGGCCAGATTTATTTTTTCAGATAGCCTCTTTTTTTAACTGAGTGGGTTTACTTTCACGCTGGTCTGCTGCATATCAGCGCAAAATACAGAAACATGTGCATCTGAACTTTAAACAAAAGGACAGCTTGCATTAGGAAAATAATCAATTGTATTTTCTAGATGTGCAAAAAAACACTACAAAACATTTTTTTTTAAAAGCACACAGTTGCATTTCACTAATTAAAGCACATTCTATGATGGGTCTGTTTTATTTTTTTCAACTGGTAAACACTAATTCTAAAACACTGAGATATATCTCCCTTTACAGCATCCACGCTGAGCTGAAAACACTTTTCTCAATCCGACTGGTTGATTTACAACTTTCCGACTTCCGAGTCAGACACATTAAATCATGTGTTCAAAGGCAAACCCACATAAGCATGGGCGAAAAATCCGTTTCGCTCGCGGATTTTGCGGATTTTCGGTAAATTCGCAATCCGCGAGATTCGCGAATCTCCCGCAAAATCCGCAAATCCGCGAGCAGCGGATTTTGCTCGCACTGCTCGCACTGTTCGCGTGAGTTCGCGGCTTCCCAGTACAACTTCGCGCCCCGCGAATAAGTGCAAAATTGCAGAAATACGATCTTAGCAAAACTGAAACTACTTACCAGGTTCAAAAGTTCAGGCTCATCATTAGTAGCCATTTCCTGTAGTGCTTCCTGAGGGGCCCCTCCAGAGTTCAGTTGCCAGTTGCAACTATTATGTGACCCTGCTCTGAACCTCAGAATAGTTACACATATGCCACAAAGGTCCTGAATTACAGCTAAGGGAGACAAGCAGGAGCCAGGCTGGAGGTTCAAATCCATTAATCAGCCCCTAATTCATTATTGTCAGTTGGGGCAGGGCAGGTGTTGTAACTAATTTTGCAACAATGAAAGCACGTAGCAAGTGCAAAAGATCACTAATCAGGAAGCACTAAGGAAGCAGGTGCCAGCTAAAAACATATTCTGTGACACATTAATCAGCCCCAAATTAATTCAGGTCACTTGAGGCAGGGAAGGTGTGCTTGCCTTGCCACAATAATGTACACTGACTGGACAACCAGAGGGTGCTGTGATGAAACAGAGGGTGGCATGGGTGGGCCAGAGGGTGGCATGAGTAGTCAGAGAGTGGCAGTGGTGACAGAGAGTGGCAGTGATGAAGAAGAGTGTCCCAAACAGGCTGGACACGTAGAAACAACAATTTCGCGAAACTTGCGACCCGACAGGTAAGTTCGCAATTTGCGACATTGTACAAAACCCTCGCGAACTGGCAGAAACCCGCGCAAACACAAAAAAAAAAAAATCCGCAAATTCGCGAGAATTCGCGGATTTTGCGGATTGCGAGTTCGCAAATCCGCAAAATTCGCGAACGCGAGATTCGCAAAATTCGCCCATGCTTAAACCCACACAAACTCGTGGAGGCATTTCAAACAGAATGTTAAATGAACACTGCTTTTTTTTCTCCATGCAAGATGTTAACCATCCGTCAGCTAGCTGACAAAGCACATAAGCGAACCCTGCAACTAATTAAAAAGTCAAATCAAACCATCATTAATCCAAACAGTCACTGACTTTCAGCGTCAGCTCACGTAACAATGCATGTTAAACAGCATGTTAAAATAAATACTGCTGTCTTAATCTAAGATATTAACCCTTTGGCAGCTCAACCACAATCATTCCCCAATGTCTGCAGATACATGGGAAAGTCATGAACTCATCTCTCCACGATTTCATATAGCACGTGCGCACATCTTCAAAACGTTTTCTCCAAGCACTTGAAAGAGATCCAGCTCTCTCTTGCCTAACGTAATGATAACATGCTCTGTACAAGTCATATGCACAAGACGCTATTCACAAGCCATATTTACAAGAAATTCAACAAGTCATAATAATGACATACTCTTCACAAGGCATATTTACAAGGCACAATTCACAAGGAACTCAGCAAGTCAAAATGAGGACACGCTCCTCACAAGCCATATTTACAAGGAGCTATTTACAAGGAACTCCACAAGTCATATTACACTGAATAAATTTCACATTTCACAGCATAAGCAAATGCAGCAAGTCATTTAATGAGAAATTTACAAGCATTTTTCACACACATATGTACAACTGCATCAACACCAAGATGTAATTGGCTCCCTCACGTAATATCACCCTTCAAGCCTGTCAGTTCAAACACCAAGATAAAAAGCATTTCTTCCACCCTGCATAAGTCAAATGCCATGATGTACTGCAATCTCCTTACACTCCAACTGTTCAAGCCCATAGGTCAATTTAAAAGTAGATTTCGATTTTCTCCAAAACATTGTACAATTATAAACAAATAATATACAAAATGAACTCCATACGTGCCGAGTGCAAACCAACAAGATAAAAACAATACAGCGCAATAAACGATTCGTGACGCCAGATGTAACGACCGGATTTTCGGACCAGATAGGATCAGCTCACCAAGACACCACCAACCCAGCCGAAACGCAACCACCTCCCTCCTCAGGACCCATCTATCCAGGCACCTGGGTACCTACCTGAGGATGGGGAATTGGCAATATACAAGCTCATATCATCTGAAACACCACTAAATCTATAGGGATTACTAGGAATACTCACTGATTACTAAGGACGTCCATGCCATACACCACACTCACACAATATAGTCTCGCGACCACATGGGCCCAGACTAATCTACCCTGGGGCAGTTCTGATTACTTACCATTACACACTGACCGCAACCAGTGCTCTCATTAAACAAGCCACAATCTTGTGGGTATAAATACCAGTGTCCCCCCTGGTGCTCTCACTATTTCATACATACACAAGCCACAATCCTGTGGGTATACACACTGGCCACAATCAGTGCTCTCACTAACGCCACTTTCCCTAAAGGCGATCTCATTACACACCAGTTTCCCCGTGGTGCTCTCTCAAGCAACAATTTTGTGGGTATACACACTGACCACAATCAGTGCTCTCACTAACGCCGCTACACAACAACGATCCCTTTCCTATGAATACCTTCAGATCTCTCTCTCTATGTTGGGAAGTTTCTCTCACTATTCACTAGAGGTCCAATAATATTATGGAATGGCCGAATTACACAGTGTACAACTTATTCTCTAGTTCAAGGGCTCCTCTCTCCCTAATTATTCAGGTACCACTTACCTGATCGGGGTCACGTCCGTTCATGCAATGACACCAGACTAGAAGAAAAGGTTACCTTTACTGTATAAGAACAAGGCATACGCTGGTTCACTAAGAACTGGGGTTCCTTTATTACAATAACATTAACAATATAACACTATACCATAACATATAGCCTGCAAAGGAAAATGGGAATAGACACATGCACAGATCTGCGGGGTCTCTGTAAAGCTTTATTACTATACCACATCCACATGTAACTAACAGGGACTGTAAATAGACTGCACACCGCTGAAAGAAAAAGGATTAGCAACACAATAGGGACAAGGTTAATGTTTAAATGTAAAGCAAACTATATTACAGGAAAGGTATCACCTTATTAGTATGAAGTCTTGCTCTAGCTGTCATCTGGGTTCCTCTCTCGTCTGTGCCTTATCTCGTCTCAGATCCTCCCCTGCACTCTTGGACACGCATCTGCGCTGATCACTTTGCACTGGATTCCTCTCCCCAATGAACTCTCTCCACCTTCCAGCTTCAGCCTAATAGTTTCTGCCGCTCTGATAACCGTTCGCTCCACTAGCTTCTTCACTCTGTCTGATTATCTCAGGTCCAATGTCCAATTCACTCCGGCTGCTCCCACAGACTAATCCACGATATAACTTCAGTCTCTTCCAAAAGGCATCACTTCAGACTCCAGCTGATCACAACTCCTTCTGATGAGTAACTGCTTCTGACTGCTTCCTTCAGTTCTCAATTCTCTCCGTTCAAAACACCATCTGCTCACAACTGCTTCTGACTTCTCTCTCTGGTTCCAACTCACTGACTGTCTGTCTGTCTTCTCTCTGTTCCAAGCATCTTCTTCTCTCTCTGGCTCCAACTGTCTCACTGACAAACTGACCAACTGACAAACTGACTAACTGACTTCTCTCTGTTTCAAGCATTGACTGTCCTCTTCTCTCCTCTGCTCCAACTCCTTCACTCACAAACTGACTAACTGACAAACTGACTTCTCTCTGTTCCAAGCATCGACTGTCTTCTTCTCTCCTCTGCTCCAACTCAACTCCTTCTGATTGACTCCGCCTCTGCACTTCACTAATATGGAATGCTCTCTCCTCATGGAAAGTTCCAGCCATCAGCCTGCCGCCCATCAGATCTCTGCACCACTCCGCGTCAAGGACACGTACCCAGCCGGCCGGCCTTTTGTGGTGTCTTCGATACAAAGAATAATACAGCCTACCGATAAGGGCTGGCCCAGACCGGTTCTCTCCAAGTGAACAACACCTCATGACTAAAACATCACCTTTACCCTGCAAGCATCTCAGTCTGCAGGGACAGAAAGCAAAATGGAGTCTTTCTAGTTCTGGGCCTTGTAGGCCTGAGAAGGATGAAATAACACTTAGCTCTGTCAGAGTACATACACAAACCATACCAATATGTAATATAAAGTCAGGACTACTGGATCCACCCTCTACTATAGGTAGGATGATGAAAGGACACATACTTATGTCAAAGCCAATAGGCAATAGATGGATTATAGTCAAGAATAAGGGATCAATCATCATATTAAGCAGCTATCCTCTAGTTTATGCTTCTAGGTCTGGAAAAAGTCCTGAAAGGGACCAACACAAGCCAAGAATAAAGATCCAGGATGGTAGCAAGCTTAAAGTCACCATCACTCAGAAATAGAGCCAAAAATACGGTCACTACAGCATGGCACTCCTGGGGCCTCAAATTCAGATCTCAATAGGACTAAATGAAGAAGTACTGAACTACAGAAGAAATGCCCTGCTGCTACGTGGAACCAGCAAAAAGAGGCTACACCGTCATTGGCTGCAGTGGCTGTGCCTGGTGGCTAGCAAAGGTTAGGGGCTGTGTCTATCATGTCCTGATCAAGGAGAAGTCGTCTCCAGAGCCCATCCAAAGCCTAGAGACTCCAAGGGCCAGCTGATTGTCCACCTGTTTGCAGCTTACGGACAGAAAAGCTGAGGAAGCCTGAGGAAAAGCTGAGGAAGTTTCTAGACCAAAGTGATTCAACCCGCTGCCAACTGCTGGTTTAGTTGAAGCAAGATGCCCATTGACCACATCCATCCTTGAGCATCTTCTCTTCAGCATCCTTAATCCCTTGCATCAGGACCACTTCTATAGGAAAGCCATGCAGAGGATAAAAGTACCTGGCCCTGCTTGAAGACTACTCCACCTGTTGAGGACCTTGCTGGTTCCTCTGACTGGCTCCCTACTCATGGGCGTCCGCAGAAATGTTTCCAGGGGGGCAAAATGTTAACTTCATCTCTCGCCTTCCAGGGGGGGGGCAACATTTGAACTTCCTCACTCACCTACAAGGCACGTTTAATGCAGACGGCCCATTGTCATTCTTTATGTGATGATCAGCAGCAGAGAGAATGACAATGGGCCTGTCCACAGTCTGCTCGAGGTCGGGGAGGGGCTGCTGCAGCCTCCAGAGTTCAAAGAGAAGTGCGAGAGGCCCCAAGTGAGAGAACATTTAAACTCCTGGGGCTTCTCTTAGGGGAACAGCCTGCTGTAATCTTGAACATTACGGACCAAAAGGAATGGGACCGGCGATCCAGGGGGGGGAAAGCGCACCCCCTTGCCCTCCCCTGCGGATGCCCATGTCCCTACTGGAGTTGGTCACCTAAAGTGACTCTAAGTGACTTCATTAAATTTAGTCCAATCTATTTTGTCAAAAAGTTTGTAATTGTCAAATGTGTTGAATATGTCATGCTTTGGTTTATTAAAATTTTCAAATTCTATATCTACAGAACTCTCTGGTAGATCTTTTTTGTTGTGGTGTCTAGAAATATATCAAATTCTGTCTATTTTTATAAATTGGTGATGGATTTCTTTGGTGTCCCGTCAATTTCTTCTTCAACTGTTTTGGTGCTGTTTAAATGCTTACACTTGTTCCTTTCTGTAAGCCTTGCTGCTCAAAGTTACAGCTATCCAGGGTCGAGTTGAAGGTTTGACAAGAGTCCTAGAGGGGTTGGTAAGTGTATTACACAGTCAAGTCTCACAATCACACCATATAATTCACCCCATTTACTCACAGGTACATTATCCTGGGGTTGGCTAAGGGGAAAGCTAGCCTAAGTGTTTATGTAGGAGAAGGAATTTCAGCTCAGGTTTAAAGATTTGCAATGAAGTGGTGGTATGTCATTTTGTGGGTAGTGAGTTCCATATTCTAATTGCACTACCCGAGAAATATTGTGCCATGAATCTTTCTTTTGTGAAGGTCGGAGGCTTCAACAGCTAAGCTTCTGCATTCCATGATGGTCTGGTCCCTCCTGATAACTTTGCTTTATTTGCTCAGTAGAGAGGAGTGGATGTATGTAAGGTCTTGTGGGTGATGCAGGAGGTCTTATATATAATCCTGGCTTCTATGGTGAAATATGGTTGGTTTTTTTTCGCCCCATAGACGAAGCATGCCATTAAACGTAAAACTGATTTCAGAGGGAGGTGAGGTTCGTCTTAGATATATCTGACAGAGGAGAAATGCAATAGATTATTTTGGAGAAAACCAGTGTTTGAGCAAAAGAGAGTTTAAGGCTTGCTGAGGAATGTAGAGATTGAATCTCCAAACAGGGCGTGGTTGATATTGCGCATTCCTAGCCGTGGTGCTGATTTGGGTTTCAAGGATGAGCCTTTTATACAGAGCAACTCCCAGAGATTTGGCACTGTCAATGATGATGGGTTTGCTGTTGAGGATGATGAGAGTATCCACCCAGGATTGTGCACGCAGTGGTGAATTCAAAGAGAAAATAAGGAAGAATTTGATTTTGGAGGGGTTCAGTTTTAGGTTGCGAGAAGTCATCCAGTCCTGAACAGAGTTTAAGGTGTTGGCAAAATGGGAGATGTCATTTGTTGATGAGACCTTTCGGTAGAGGTGGATGTCATTCGCATACTGATGGTAAAGGACCCCATTCATTATCAAATAAGCTTCATTCAAATTAACAACAAAATCATAAAAGCACAAAGTAAAAACAAATTAATAAAAGTACATTCTTCTGGTAAAATTACATCAATAGTTTCTCAGACATATAAATATAATACAATCAATTATTATTTCTTTGAACAGGCAAATACTAGATACCTGGACTATGACTTCTAAAAACTATTTTACCAAACCACTCTCTAATAACCAGTGCCATTCTTATATAATTCAAGACAGCAGAACAGATATTCATAGAATCCAATGAATAAGGATAGTTAAAATGTTCTCCATAAGAATAAGGGTGGTGTGCCCTCAACAATGGCAGCACAAATTTCGTTCTCTGGATTTTATAAAGAGCACAAAACAGAATAAAGTGTGAAGCAGCTTGTTTAGCAATATTATTACAAGAACATGGCATAAGATTATCAGACCAGCCACATTGATGCAGGAAAGCTACCAAAAAGTGCCCTGTGTCAAAACGAAACCTAGTAAGGGAAAATCTATATTGCCGATTCAGAGTAAAAGTTAAATAAAATTGCTGCTGATTGGTCAAGGAGACATATTTGCATCACTCTCTGCTGACTCAGCAACTGCTGATGTTGGGAGCATGCCCCTGCAAGGTAAGCCGATCTACAAATGAGCTTCACTTGAGGGGGTATTCTATTAGGGCCTTCAAAGAAATCATTTACGCCAACTTCATGGAACACGTGTTTAAGGTAGCTAAACCAAGCATTCTACTCAGTATTAACCATAGTAAGACAATCTCTAATAATAGATCTTGTGAAGTCTAGCTCAGCTGAAAGCCAAACCTTTGGCCATAACAACATGGGGCAAGACCAATGCGGTTCGCAATATATTCCAAACCTAACTCAGAATATACAAAAGTGGTTGATGTACTTTCAGGTAGCATCAAAAGCCTTTTGATATGTTTGTTCTCAACAACTTGGAGCCTAATAATCTTGCTGTAACCCCAAGCACCTGCTCCATCATTGGCAATTGAGAGGCAAATTGATTTATAAAGAATTAACATCTCTTTTACTGGTTTTGGCCCAAGTTAACTGCAAAATGGAAAGGTGCACCCACTGCTCTGGTTGTCTGCTAGACATTTAAAGCCAACAAAGGGTCCCATGTTAACAACATATTAAAAAGCATCCCCAAATAATTATAACAGACATTAACTTTCTCAATAACATTCCTCTGTACTGTAAAGGTTTTAGACTTTGTTTGCTTGGGGCCACATACCATGACACAATGCCCTTTCCTAATTCACTTTTAGGTCAAGAGGATGCCATGAAATCTACAAAGGTGTCAAGAGATTGCTGTAGGCTCATTGCTGTCCTTGCAAGTAGGACAGCATCATCTGCCTATAAGAGTACTGGAACAAACTCTCTTCCAATATTTGAGTAATATAAGTTCTTCTGCAATAGGTGCACCTCTAGCCCACTAGTATAAATAAGAAATACAAATGGGGCCAATATACGGCCTTGGCAGGGGGCGTGGCCAGCTGCCTGAGATGGCAGACGCAACTTGTTGGGGCTCTGGACCCGGGGGGATAAATCCTGACAAACCACTGTGTCACAGCACATAGCAATTACCTGGAGGGTCCCGTCATCTGCACGTTACGGTCCAGCAGGAGAATCCAGCCTGGAGTGAGCGACAGCAGCAACGGAAGGAGGCTGATGGAGCTGAGTCACAGCCGCAGGGTGTACGGCCTGTGTGAGGAGCCCGGAGAGAGCGACGTGCTACACGGCGGCCCCTGCTGCCTCAATTAAATCTCGGAGGCCGGAATAACGGTGGAGGGCCGTTCCAGACTGGTGGAGTACGGCAGAGGGCAGGAGTGGGAGACAAGGCTCGCTGGAAGGTCAGTGTCGGGCGCGCTACACAGCACCATCATCTGACGGTGAGGGCTGCCAGTGCGGTGCCTTGGGCCACGAGCGGGAGGGCCCCCTCCCCTTTGTCTTCACCCATGGCTGCTGGCTGGTTAACTGTGGGGCTCCGCGACAGGAGCAAGGAATGCGACGCCTGCCTTGGACTAAGAGCACATTTTGAGGGTGGCTCCTCTGCAGTGATGCCTGGCTGGGCAGTAAAGCCCCCTCCCCCTCCCCCACCCATTCAGAGACGCAAGGAGAAGTCCACCGGTACTTGGTGAATGGTGGCAAAACTGGACGTGGCATGATGGGAGGACACAGGGGCACTGATAATTGTGGCAATTAGGCGCATGGCGAGGCGGCAGGAGGTGGGCCAGGTGATCGGACTTTCCAAATTACTGGGGGGACTGGAGTGCTGTGGGGGAGCTGCGGAGGTGGACAACAGCATCAACAAACCTACAGATTTTATAGATATTTGCATATTGCAAGGAGGGAACCTGAGCTCGGACCTCAACAAAAGAGGACCCTGTACCTTATAGGTGGCTCCACAGTCAGCACTCGAGCTTGTAATTGATTGGGGTGCAAGATGGGCAGGCTTAAGGTCAAAACTCTGGATTCTGGTCTGAAAGCGGGGGGCCCCCTGATTCTAATGCTAGGGAACTGTCACCTGGCAATTCAACCACTGGACTGGCTGAGTCCCACACAGAAAAACTAGACTTAATATTGAAGGAAATCCGAGACTCTAAGTAGATAATGGAACAACAGATTGGAGTCCTCACGACCGACCTTACTCTCCTGAGAGCGGATCATGGGAAGCTCGCCAACACAGTGCGCAACCATGAGAAGGCATTGACAAGCATTGACCCCCAACTTATGGAACACGCCACACATATAAAACACCTGCAGAACCAGGTTTCTGGCCTCCGGGACAGGATTGAGGATGCAGAAGGTCGTAATCAGCACATTAACGTCCGAGTTATTGGGCTGCTGGAACAAAGTGAAGGCACAAAACCAGCGGATTTTAAGGAAGCATGGTTCCAAGAGCATGTTGCCCCTGAAGGCCTGTCTCCATATTTTTGTGTGGAAAGGGCACATCGGATTCCAACAGGCGCACCAAGGGTGGGTGCACCACCACGTCATCTGATTGTCAAAATCTTGAACTTCAGGGACAGAGACATGGCGCTACAAAAAGCGAGGGAGAAGGTGGACATCCAATTTGAGAAACAGTGAATCTCCCTGTACCCAGACTACACTATCATGGTACAACGGCAGCAAACCTCTTTCCAAGTGGTGAAGAAAAAGCTATGGGCAGCCTAACTTAAATATGCCCTATCATTCCTTGCCAGGCTCAAAGTTATGCACAACAGGACATCTTATTTCTTTGACAGCCCCAATGATGTGGAAGAATGGCTGGAGGTAATGGACCTTGAACACAGTCAGGAGAGATCGTCGGGTTCAGGAAGGCATATTCCGCTACAAACGCAACAACAGATACCCTGAGGTCGGAGAGGAGCCCAGAAGATGGCGGACAGGGCAGAGGCATTAGCAGTCGCAGGATCCTTTTGTGAGGACAATACAAAGATCATGTCGGATTCGGAGGACAGCACCATACAATCTGACTCCGAACATAGCATCACTCTCTTTCCCTCGGCGACGCCCCGGAACGTTTTCCGGGGATGGCCTACTCGACAATTGAAGAACAGAAATGAAAAGTTTGCACACTGAGATCCTAAGGAATTAGGGGCCCGATGTCGGTAATCCCAGATTACCGATTCTTAAATACCGAATCAGACCGATTCGGTATTTAAGAACAGGCAAATGGGATGTAGGTATTTTTACTGAAAAAAATATCAAATCCGTAAGTTTCGGTAATTACCGAATCGGTAAATACCGATTCGGTAATTGCCATTCATTCCTATGGACCTGGAGGTCCAAAAGAATGAATGCCAATTACCGAATCGGTATTTACCGATTCGGTAAAAGGGGGAAACATTGAAGGGTGGCAGGGTGGCACTTTGACACCCTGTTGCACCCCTCAAGTGCACATGTTGCATACATACATGCCCTAAGAGAATGTATGTCTGAAACATGGCACTGTTGGAAAAGCAAAAAAAATGCTTTTTCCAAGGTTTTCATTATTTACCACCAACTTGTAGTTGGTGGTAAATAACGAATCCTAAAAGGGGAAAAGCACTTTTTGAGTGCTCCCTACATTGCAAAATCGGTAATCTTCCGATTCCTTAAAATACCGATTCGGTAAATTACCGAATCAGTAAAATGCCCACCTACATCTCATTCTCCAAATACCGGTCGGTAACGGCCGAAATTACCGAATTTTGGCCATTACAGACCGGTATTTGGATACCTACATCTGGCCCTAGATGCTTGTGCCACAGACAATATATAACCGGCTGGACAGTATCCTTTCACATTTGCGATGGCTAGACTGTGTACATAATATATATGTAATATAATATAATATATGTAATATAATGTGATCTACACTACCTTGTCTTTTCTCTCAATTGTACATAGGTCAATAATCGTATCTAGTAAGACTCTACCCTATAAAGGCTGTTTGAAGTGCGGGGCACTAGAGATTACGATATTAGAGTAGACCCCCCCCCCAGGGCTTACATGCCAAGACCCCTCCTAATACAGTGTACATATAAGTATATCATGAGAAAAGAAACAAATCCCCCCCCCCGGCCCAGTAAAGCCACAGGAGCTCTGCACCCGCACAAGAAATAGCATGGCTGGCGGCACGTGCTTCCCACATTGCGCATGCACTGTTCTTTGGTTTCAATATGTTTTAGTTATTGGTTTGGCACAGCATTGTTCAGCATGGTTCACTCCAACCCCAACGCAGGAAACAACGACATCACACCCTCGCAAGACCTCTGCGACTCACTCGTCACCTTCTTCCACTGCAAGATCGCCGACATACACGACAGCTTTGGCGCACAGATCACGCACCCATCTACCGGACCAATGCCCCCCACCACCACCCTCTGCAACTGGACCCCGGTCAGCACCGAAGACACCACCCGCACGATGAACACCATCCACTCCGGATCACCAAACAACCCCTGCCCCCAAGACGTCTTCAACAAAGCCGACTCCATCATCGCACCCCAACTCCGGAACATCATCAACATCTCCTTCAACACCGGCACCTTCCCGGAGAGCTGGAAGCACGCCGAGCTCAGGGCCCTCCTGAAGAAACCAACAGCGGACCCCACTGACCTCAAGAACTTCGGCCCAATCTCGCTCCTCCCTTTTCTGGCCAAAGTCATCGAGAAGATCGTCAACAGACAGCTCGCCACCTTCCTTGAGACAAACGGATCCCTCGACCCTTCGTAGTCAGGCTTCTGAGCCAACCACAGCACCGAGACCGCCCTCATCCCAGCCACCGACGACATCAGATCCCTGCTCGACAATGGGGAAACAGCGGCCCTCATTCTCCTGAACCTCTCAGCAGCGTTTGACACAGTCTGCCACCGCACCCTAGTACAGCGCCTCAGCAACATCGAAATCCAAGGGAAGGCCCTGGAGTGGATCATCTTGTTCCTCGCAGGAAGAACCCAGAGAGTCCGCCTCCCCCCGTTCAGATCCAGGGCTACCAAAGTCATCTGCGGCGTACCACAAGGATCCTCACTCAGCCCCACCCTCTTCAACATCTACATGAGCCCCCTCGCAGCCATCGCACGCCAACACAACCTCAACATCATCTCCTACGCCGACGACACCCAGCTGATCCTCTCCCTCACCAACGACCCCGCCGCCGCCAGAGCCAGCCTTCACGAAGGGATGAAAGACGTCACCGAGTGGATGAAGAACAGCCGCCTGAAACGGAACTCATACAAAACGGAAGTCCTCATCCTGGGATCCTCGCCCGCTGCCTGGGACGACTCATGGTGGCCCCCTACCCTGGGCACCACCCCCAAGCCAACGGACCACGAACGAAACCTAGGCTTCATCCTGGACTCCTCCCTCTCGATGACCAGACAAGTCAACGCCGTATCATCATCGTGCTTCAACACCCTTCGCATGCTCCGTAAGGTTTTCCGATGGATCCCCACCGAAGCCAGGAAGACAGTCACCCAGGCACTCGTCACCAGCCGACTGGCCTACGGGAACACCCTCTACGCAGGAACCACTGCCAAACTACAGAAAAGACTCCAGCACATACAGAACGCCTCCGCACGACTCATCCTGGACATCCCTCGCCGCAGCCACATCTCGACCCACCTGAGAGACCTGCACTGGCTCCCCGTCAACAAGAGGATCACATTCAGACTCCTCACCCACGCACGCAAGACTCTCCACGACATGGGCCCTAAGTACCTCAACAGCCGCCTCACTTTCTACACACCCACCCGCCAGCTACGATCAGCCAGCCTCGCCCTCGCCATCGTACCACTCATTCGCAGAGCCACCGCGGGAGGAGATCCTTCTCCTATCTGGCGGCCAAGACATGAAACTACCTCCCCACCCACCTACGGCTGACCCAAGACCACCTCTCCTTCAGGAAGCAACTCAAGACCTGGCTTTTAGAGCAGTAACGGACCCCCTCCCCAGCGCCTTGAGACCCTACGGGGTGAGTAGTGCGCTATATAAATCACTGATTGATTGATTAATTGATTGACTGCGCCGTATATGTTTAGTTCACGAGGGAAAGGGAATTCCTGGTCTGTATGCATTCATGGGCCCCATGCCACACAGAGGCCAATACATGTAGCAACTCCATGTCTCATAATCAAGCCTCCTTAGGCTCATTCAACCTACTGACCTGGAATGTACGTGGGCTAGGGTCTGTACACAAGCGCCATAGGGTGCATGCATACCTCATTAGAAGAAAGGAGCAGATAGTATTACTCCAGGAATCCCACCTGATGGAGGAGGAGGCATTGAAAACTCAGAAAAAGTGGAGAGGCCGGATGTTTACCACTAATTATTCAGCCTTTGCTTGAGGGGCAACCATCTGGATTCGCCATGGAGTTCCGTTTACAGAGGTGGACCGGCGTACAGATGACCAGGGAAGGTATATACTACTAAGAGGTACCCTAGATGGTCTCCCAGTGGGGTTAGGTAGTACATATGCACCAAATTTTGATCAAGATAAATTTTTCTATGACCTAGACAGAGCCCTGACGAGATGGGACACCATTCCCTGGATACTGGGGGAGACTGCAATGCTATCCTAGACAAAGAGTTGGACAGATCTCATCCCCCACTGCATGGGGCTGGGACCCACAAACAGGCTGAACTTTTGAACACATGGATGCAGGGTTGGAGACTCACAGACGCATGGCGCATGTTACATCCTACACACGGGGAATATTCCTTTTACTCCCCAGTTCACCAACTCCATACCAGGCTATATAGATTCCTATGCTCCCACACGATAGCTGCTCACATACACCACTCAACATATATAGCCAAAACATTCTCTGATCATAACCCCCTCGAACTTACTCTACAGTGGGGCAGAGTCCCAAACTCAGTTCCGTCCTGGAAACTTTGGCCCCAACTCTTAGAGGATGCCCCCTTTCGGACCGCATTGATGGACACTGTTAGAAACTACTTTGTAGAAAACTGGAACACGGCCTCCTCTAACCTCGTGGACTGGGATGCGTTTAAGATGGTGGTGCGGGGCTCAGCAATAGGTGCTACTGTAGGGGCGTGACAAGAAGCTCATAAATGACTTATCGATATGGAGATGCTGATGGCGGAGCTAGAACCAGCCGCAGTAACTGAGGTAGGCAAAAGGGCAGCACTTCAAGAGGCTCATATTCGACACGCAGAAACTCTGGAATCTGTTAGGCTAATGGGCTATAGAGCATACAAACAACTGAAACACACAGATGCTGACAAATCAGGAACACTGCTAGCTCGGTTACTGAGGGATAACCCGGAAACGACGTTGGTCACTAGTATATGCTCACCACTAAAGGGTCTGATACATTCTCAAATAGAGATTAACACTCATTCTGCACCTATCTTAGTGCCTTATATGCAGCACCAGCGCACGCAGATGATGGCTTTATAGACACTTTCTTAAATGACTTACAATTCTCTACGATACCTGAGGCTGCACGTAAAGATCTCTTGGGACCTATCACCACGAAATAAGAATTGCTATTAAAAGCCTTAACCGTAATAAAACCCAGGGCCTAGACGGCCTACCAGTTGAATTTTACGCGACATATTCAGATGTCTTAGTACCAAAATGAGAGGAATTGTACAAGACGGTCTGGGAAACCGGTAAATTACCGCAATCTACGATGCAAGCTCTGGTGGTATAACTCCCCAAGCCAGGACGGGACAGCACTGAACTGTCCAACTACAGGCCACTGTCTTTACTAGCCACCGAGTATAAAATCCTCAGTAAGGCCCTTGCCAACCGTCTGGTACCTGTCCTTCCCAATCTCATACACCGAGACCAATGCAGGTTTCTTCCCGCACGTAGCACTTCACTCAACACAAGGAGACTTCACTAAGTAATGAAGGCCACTTCTAGAGAATATGGGCCCGATTCATAGAATGAACTTAAAACTCAATCCTAATCGTACTACTATTTTGGTATTCACAGAATGCACTTACTCATTTCGGTATTCACAGAAGGCACTTACTCATTTCGGTATTCACAGAAGTTAGTAGTCCTAACTTTAGGACTCCTAAATGCCTTCTGTGAATACCAAAAGTCTTAAAATTAGGATTTTTCTCAATTTAGTAGTAGTAAAGTTAGGACTCCTAACTTTAGGAGTCCTAAACTGAGAAAAATCCTAATTTTAAGACTTTCGGTATTCACAGAAAGCATTTAGGAGTCCTAAAGTTAGGAGTCCTAACTTTACTACTACTAAATTGAGACAAATCCTAATTTTAAGACTTTTGGTATTCACAGAAGGCATTTAGGAGTCCTAAAGTTAGGACTACTAACTTCTGTAAATACCGAAATGAGTAAGTGCATTCTGTGAATACCGAAATGAGTAAGTGCATTCTGTGAATACCAAAATAGTAGTAAATTTAGGATTGAGTCTTAAGTTCATTCTGTGAATCGGGCCCTACATTAGGGCGGGATGTTTAGCATTGGATTTAAATCAGGCATTTGACTCTTTAGCATGGCACTACATGTTTGCTGCCCTATTGCCTTTTGGGCTCCCCCCGGACTCTCTGCATTGGGTAAGCCTGCTCTATGTTGAACTCACTGCAAGGGCGCGTACAGGGGGATGTATCTCCCCAGAATACACTATGCATAGAGGTACCAGACAGGGGTGCCCGCTCTCCCCCCTCCTGTTTGTTCTTGCGCTTGAGCCACTGACTATAGCGTTGATAAGATCATCAGACGATTTGGGAATACCCATACAAGACACCACACACCTTATTTCGATATATGCGGACGACATCCTCATATATCTGCGAGACTTGGAGGGTGTGGCAAACCCACTCCCCAATGTATTTTCCACCTTTGAGGCCATATCAGGATTGTCGATAAATGCAGGGAAGTCACACGCTTTCTATTTCCAAGAGGGATTATGCCCAGACAGTATCCAATTCGGCACCTACCAGTTCCCTGTAGCGGTGGATACATTTAAATACCTGGGTATCCATGTCTGCAGGACTCAAATGGCCCAATTGGAGGGCAACCTCATGAAGGCCATTGCTTTGCTATACTCCAGCATTTCCTTTTGGACATCCCTGCCGCTATCAGTGATGGGAAGAATAGCCATCTCCAAGATGGTGATGTTTCCCCGCCTATTGTATTTCTTTGTTAATTTGCCCCTGCTGGTACCACCGTCCCCATTTCGATTCCTAGACACTTACTATTAGATCTTATTTGGGGCGGGGCAGAAGTAGAGTAAGCCTCAAGAAATTGCAATTGGCATCGAACAAGGGAGTGTTGGGGTCCCTTATTTCCGGGCATATTACTATGCCTCCTGACTACAGTGGCTGTCTTATTGGACGGCAGGCAGAAACCTACAAGAAATAGGTTATAGCTTACACGATCTAGAGCGAGGTATTCTACATAACATGCTACTCCCGAAAATGAAAATACCCTTGGACTGACCCCCATTGTTAATAACCGCACTAAAGAGCTGGAAAAAGGCCCTACAGTACACCTCAGCCATGACCCCATAAGCGTCCAATATTCCACTATTGGGTCTGCCAGCTATGGGTGGTAAGCTTACAATGACTAGGATGCGGGATTGGATAGATGCGGTAGTAGCAGAAGTGGGATCCTTCCTTGTGGATGGTGTCCTTCTGGACCATGCCACGTTTGTGAGGTACACTGGAGCTCCTAATAAGCTTTATTTACTACACGCAATGATAGCACATTATATAAGGGTGGCATGGGCTCCTCAGTGCAGTGAACCACCACAACATAATTTGGTACAACTACTCTATCCCATGGGGACTGGTGGCCACCTAGTTAAATGGCTCTATACGGGCATCTGAGCACAGGCTTCCACAGACCTCACGAGCCTTCATGCAAAATGGGCAGAAACTGTGGGCGAGCCGATTGAAGACAAGGCCTGGGAAAATGTTCTAGAACATCCCAAGAGAGTCTCCTGAAACGCCAAACGTAAGTTCATATAAACTATGGTTCTCTACAGATCTTACTTAACCCCGAAGAGGATCAAGTGCATGTTCCCAGAGGCCCATAACTGCTGCCCGAGATGCAAGGGGGAGGAGGCTGGCTTTATGCACATGTTATGAGCCTGCCCGCACCTCAGGAACTACTGGGGTCAGATCTCGGAGAAATCACAAACCTCACAATAACAAACAACATGTTAGACTGCCTGCTGGGCCTGCGCAAGCGCGCTAGAGACCAGAAAGTTAACTTGTGTTTTCTGGACCTAGCGACAATATTGGCTATCAGAGCGATTACTATGAGATGGAAGTCCCAGATGAGCGCCACACTAAACATTGGGTGTGAGGAGGTGGTTAGATGGGGTAGTGCCGAGAGAGCAGGTGCTCAGAAGGGAGAAAACGCAAGGACTGAGAAAACGCCCCATCTCCTTGGACTGGGACACTATGCTAGAAGAATTTATTTACACAACTAGACATCCCACTTACATTTGTTGACCCCACCTTATAAATACTTACAACAATGATTGTATACTTAGTGGCAGCTAGAACAAATTACACAGAATGGTCCAAGGTACATTGGAATTTCAGGTCAGAGACCATTGATAACTCAAGGTGGTGAGACGGAATAGAAGACAAAATGCAGATGAACCAGGAAGGGGAGAGGGGATAGGGAGAGGGTAGTTACTACAGGTTAGGGCTTGGAAGTACAGATGCAAGACAAGGCTCCTTTAAGACATTAGTAAATATTGTAGACAAATCCATATGTTCCTTTCATTAAAATATATATTTCATAATGTGTAATGCTGGATACCATGATTTGAGGTTTGTAAACTTAATTAAGGAGCAGGACGGGATAACGACCAACTAAAATGAAAATGCCAATGTTATTTGAAAAGGTGTATTGTATTCTGGCTGAAGGCTCAATAAAGTTTGTTATGGCCTTGGCGAACCCCCACAGATGAGAAAATCGGGTGGGTTTTCTCACCGCCAGTGCCAAAGCCTATCATGATTTTATTATTAGAATGTAACCTACTTAAAAGAATGACTAAAGATTCCTTCACTCCCATGTTTCCTGTCATTGACCACAATCTGTCTTGACTGACAGTATCAAAATCACTAGATAAGGCCAGATGTAAATAGCTCTTCATGGACTTAGTATACTTACTGACAAGCAGAGACAGATTGAGGCATTGCTCTGTCATGCTCATTCACCACCTAAAGCCATATTAAATCTTTGAAAGTACTTTAGTAGATCTTTTAATCGTGCCAGGAGTACCCTGCCAAAAACTTTAATTGTAGCATCAATCAGTGATATTGGTTTATAGCAGGTCGAATCTTTCTGTCTCCCTTTTTAAAAACAGGCACCACTATTGCCTCTTTTTAAGAAGCGGGCAAATGATAAATAATAACATCTCTATAAATGTTAGTTAATATAGGTGCCCACAAATTAAGAGTCAAGGGTAACCTCATCCTGGCCAGGAGTCTTTATGCCTCTATGCGAATGTCCTGCATTATGGCTACCTCCACTTATTTTAATGAAATGGACACACTAAGCTGAATAGCTTGGTCCATATAATAAATCAGCTCCACTGCCCCTCAATATCCAACTCTCTGTTAAAGATATGTGTGAAAGTGTGCAGAGCATGGATCTCCTAAACTCAGCAATTCCATTTATTTTTGGGAGGGTGCTTCCAAGAATATAAGATGGTTAATCACATCCCCAAATGTCTACATATTCTTTTTTTTTCCCAACAAATTTTTTTGATTGATTAGGCAAAGGCATAAACACAACTCTCCACAATCAGGAGAGTACTGCCAAGTAGCAAGTCAAGTCTCAGTATAATCACAACCCTAATCAATAAAAAGGAACAACCCCCCGTCTCCCCCCTACAACCCCAGCTACCCAACATCCCGGCTACCAACCCCTTATCCCGCCCTAACCCGGTGCACGTGATCACAATAAGCCTTCATCATTTAAGTATATTACATTTAGGCATCTAGCGCCTCTTTAGGCCTGAAGGTCCTCCATCGTAGGTAACCCATCGTCCGGGTCTGCTGGAGGCTCTAGAGTCAAACCCCTGTAATCTGCATACCTTTTCCATATTTTGTAATGTTTTCGGGGGCATCCTCTGGCCTCAAACACAGGTCCCTCCAACCTCATGAAGTAATCTAGACCAGCCTTCCAGGCGCCCAGTTGAGGAGCCCGCTCACTCTTCCAAGCTCTTGCCAGATCCCGCTTGGCAACCACCAGACCCAATAACAAAAGATGACGCTTGTATATGTTCCCACCCACACTCTCTAAGACATGGAGAAGTCCCAAACGGGGAGTGCGGGGGAGATCCCATCCCAGTACCTCCGACAAACAGCTCCAAACACCATTCCAGAACCGAGTCAGACTAACACAAGACCATACCGTATGCAACAGCGTACCCCTCTCAGTCCCACAGCGCAGGCACTCCGGGGACACAATCAGGCCCGCCTTCCACAACCGCTCCCGGGTATAGTAAGCCCTGTGCAGATATTTAAACTGGATCATTCGGAGTCGCACTGCAATAGCAGCTCCACGCGGGGACTCCAAGGCCTCCCTCCAATCATCTTCGTCCATGGGTCCAACATCCTTTTCCCAGGCCTCTTTTAACGGAAGCAAAGAAGAGGAGCAATGAGTGACTAGCGTTTGGTAGATACGGGACACCTTTTTATCCCCAAGGTCCCCCATGAAAAGTTTTCCTTTGACCGGACTGAACTCCGGTAGCAGCTCCAGGCCAACTAGGCTAGGTGCGAGCGCGTGGCGAAACTGCAGGTATTTGAAGAATTGGGTCTTGGGCATATGGAATTCAGTACTAAGCTCCTGGAAGGACTTGAGAGTTACCCCGGTCAGAACGTGTCCAAGCGAAGAAATCCCGATCGAATCCCAGCCGCCAAACCCCGTCAGCGATGCCAATGCGGGGAGCTGCCCTTTCTTCCACAATGGGGTCTCTGCTGTTAGCCTACCCCACCAGCCCATACGATGCAGTACTTGTCGCCAAATCGCAAAGACCACCTGAGTGGCACATGGCAGCTTCCTCCGCTGCCCGGCCGAATACAGGAGCGTGTGCTACGTGGTGTCTCCATTCAACAAGCGCTCAAGGGCGTATGCAGGGTCTCCTCTATCGCCATACCACCATTCGTTTATTGCCAAGAGGTGGGAGGCCTGATAATAGGACAGGAGGTCCGACGTGGCCAGACCACCACAATACGTGGACAGAAAGCAGGTCCGTAACGCCACACTGGCGGCACCCCCAGCCCACAGGAAGCGACCCAAAACAGAGTTGGCCTGCCAAAACCACCGGGGCGCGATCCGATGTGGGTAATTCTGTAATTGGTACAACAGGCGCGGAAGTGCGACCATTTTAAAGATCGCGGAACTACCAAATATGGTGAGGGGCATTCGGGACCACGTCTTAATGTCCGTCTGGACCCTCTCCCACACTGGTAACATGTTGCGCTCCCATGTAATGTCTGCGGACTCGGACAGGAAGACTCCCAGGTACTTCAGTCCACCGGCCGCTACATGCAAGGCCGACGCCCATGGGTACGTACTCGCCCCTTCACCCAGTACTCATAGGGTGGACTTACGCGGGTTAAGACGAAGGCCCGACACCTCACCAAAGACACGCATAATTTCCAAGATTCGGGGGCCTGATCGATTTAGATCAGTAAGGAAGAAGAGGACATCGTCCGCATAGAGTGCGATTCTGTCGGAGAGTCCCTCGCTCCACACGAAGCCGCGCAGCTGCGCCCCAATGCGTACCCAAGAGGCAAGGGGCTCCATAGCCAGCGCAAAGAGATAAGGGGACAGTGGGCATCCCTGCCGGATCCCCCAACCGACTGAAAACCTCTCCGAGACTGCCCCGGATACACGCACGGACGCGGTGATATCAGTGTATAGTAGTTTGATATATGAAATAAACACCGGGCCCAGGTTAAGATAAGGCAGGAGAGCAAACAGATATGTCCAACTGACAGAGTCAAAGGCCCTGTCTACGTCCTCTAACAGTAGGGCCGCCCGCTCACCTGTGGCCCCATGGCGTCGACAGCCGCCTGCGCCCGTCTGATATTGTGCCGCGTCGCCCTGCGGGGCATGAAGCCAGCCTGGTCCGGGTGGACCAGGTCAGCCACATATGGGAGAATGCGATTCGCCAACGCCTTGGCCAGCAATTTAGCCTCGATGTTGAGTAGGGATATGGGGCGATATGATTCATGCCAGTTCAGGAGTCTACCCGGCTTCTGAAAAACTACAACCTCGGCGTGTCTCCAGCGCTGTCCTATAGTGGGATCCCAATTGGAGTTGGAATTTCATATAAAATTCGCATGGAAAGCCACTCGACCAGGGTGCCTTCCCTATGTTGAGCTGCCCTAACGCGTCTCCCAGCTCTTCCGCTGTGAGAGGGAGGTCCAGAGATTTCCTTGTCTCATCTGAAACTGCCCTCGGAGGCAGGTCTGCAATGAATTTGTCGATCGCATCCGCTGGGAGACAGTCCTGCTGTGCATATTGTTCCGCATAATAGCGGGCGAAACTCGCTGCCAGTTCAGCCGGGTCTGTTATAGCTACCCCTTCCCTGTCAGTGAGACCTGGCAATGTTATCGGTTGCATGGTGTGTTGACATAATCTATGGAGCATAGTACAGGACTTATCTCCCCACTGATATACCCTACTCCGCTTGGCCAGCCATGCTTGTCGAGCCTCATCGAGTAAGACAGATGCGTAGGACTGCTGCGCCTGCAGGAGCAACCGCACCGCCACATCGCCTCCTCTTCTCTGGCATAGCTGTTCTAGCAGCTCTACCTGCGCCGCGGCCGCAACAATGGCCTCTCGACGTCGACGACGGGCAGCCGTGCACCACGCTATGTCTATGCCCCTCAGTGTAGGCTTCATGGCTTCCCAGACCACCACTGCATCCATACCCTCTACCAAGTTTTCCTGCCAGTAGTGGGCGATCGCACCCCGCATATGTTGGACATAGTCAGCCTGCTGAAGGTGCCACGAGGACATCCTCCATCGGAACGGTTGACGCTTTCTATGCAACTCAATCCTGACTGCTACAGGGGAGTGGTCGGACAGTCCTCTGGGCAGGATCCCCGCCTCCCTCACCCTATTGAGGAACGCCCCTGGCACAAAAGCATAATCCAGTCGCGAAAAGGAGCCATGTACGGCAGAAACATAGGTGTACTCTCGCACTTTGGCATGCATGTGTCTCCAAACATACACCCAGCCCAACCCTTCCACCATCGCTTTCAGTCTGGTAGGGGAAGCAGCCGCATCATCCCCTGCAGTCTCCTGTGGTCCATGCACACATCCATTACATCATTCCAATCACCTCCCAGCACAGCCAGGGATTCCGGGATGTCCGCCCACACTTCAAATAGCCTCTCAGCCAGGGACCACTGTAATGGGGGAGGGGCATACACACTCCCAAACACCACTGGTTCAGTACCCACCATTCCCTTGATAAAAACGTAGCGACCCTGTGGGTCAATCCAATGTTGCTCATGGATATAGGCCAACCTGTGGTGAACCAAAATGGCCACCCCTCTCGAACCCCTGGAAAATCCCGCATGATAGACCTGTTGGTAACCAAATCTCTGCAGGCTAAGCACTTTTGTTCCCATCATGTGCATTTCTTGTAGCAGTAATACATCAGCAGCCTCCCTCTTACCCCATCGCAAAATCGCCCCCTCTTAATTTTGTTCAGCATCCCCCTGACATTCCAACTCAGCACTCGCATGGACTCTCTAGGGAGTGCTGGAATTGGTGTATCAGCCATAGTCAAGTTGGACAGGACACAGAGGACCTCAGCGTTGGGCCCAGACGCACAGCACAATTAGTTGCAAGGCATTAGGAATCCCGTGCAAACCCCTCTGACCCCCCCTGATCCCCCCCCAAAACCGTCTCCCAAACTTCCCATTTCCCGTCCCCCACTTCCCACCCCTATACCTCATAGAACTCTGAAGTATCTGTCGCGGCATGGGGAACCTCGGGCCCAAAACTGAGCGCCCAAGGCCAACCATGCCAATGGATCCCAACTACTCACTCTAACTAAAGAACCCCCCCTCAGGGCCAACCCCCCTGCAGGGGAACCGGGCAGCCCCTATAAAACAGCACCCCGAACCCCACTCCGCCATCCCACACCAACACAAATATGCAAAGTAAGTGGCTGCCCTATGTTCTATCGCCAGCCTAAGAAAGCACAGCTATAGCCTGTGATGTGCATCATCGCCTTATGCTCAATGTTCAGCAGTCCAAGCAGTAGCACACCGCACTCCGATGAACCCCCCAGCGGGGCCAGCAGCACCAGCAGATAGTCTCACTCCCAGAGTTTTCAATGGTCTTTTCCGGATTGATCAGATTCGACCGGTGTCTCATCAAGTTGGCCACTGCGTGAAGAGGAGCGCTTCCGTGATCGAGATTTCCTGTGTCGCTTACCCCTGGTCACGGGGTCACCCCTCTCCTGCGACGATCTACGCGACAGGCCGGAGCCCAAGCCCGGCTGGGCGTTCGGCCGGACCTTGACCGTTTCATCAGTCCATCTGAAGACCTCCTCTGGGGTATCGAAGAAATGGGTCCGCGACTGAAAGACCACACGGAGGCGGGCCGGATAAAGCAAGGAGTACTGTATCTTCAGACCGTGCAGCTTGGCCTTAGCCGCTATGAAGGAGTGGCGTTGTTGTTGCACCAATTTAGTATATTCTGGAAAAATCATGATCTTATGATTCTCGAATATGAGTGAATCCTTAGCCCTCGCTTCCCGTAGGATAGTATCCCTGTCGTGGAAGTTCAGTATTCTAGCTATCACCGGCCGTGGTCATTCCCCAGCAGGCGGTTTCTGCATCAGGGCCCTGTGAGCGTGCTCTATCACAAAGCATTGTGACAGGGCATCTGGGGGGAGCCAACTCTCAAACAATTGAGTTAAAAATCGTTCAATGGACCCTTTCTCGCAGCCCTCCGGAAAACCCACAAAGCGAAGGTTATTCCTGCGCGTCCGCCCTTCAGCATCCTCCACCCGGAGCGCGAGGCCCTTTTGAATTCTCTCCATCGCAGCCACCTTCTGCTTTAATGTCCCCACATCGCCTTCCACTCCAGAGATTCTAGATTCTGCCTCCGTGATGCGGGCCACCGCGTTACGAAGATCTTGTCGCAGCAAGGTTACATCAGCCCCCACCGCTCCTATTTTAGCGTTCAACATGTCCCTAGATTGGGTGATCGCCGCCATCAGCGCCGCATTATCGGGTCCTGCGCCCTGGCCACCTCCTGAGGCACCGGGCCCCCCCGCTAGGTCCGGTAAATTTGTCGATGGGCCCTGTTTTGCGACCCACTCCCTCCTCCGCCTCTGGTCATGTCGGGGTTGTATAGCGGGGCAGCCTCCCACTAGCAGACGGCAGGGCTCCTCAGGACGAGCAGCTGCGCAACCAGGATCCAGCAGGGCTACTTCTCCCCAAAGGCTCTTCTGCCCCAAGGTATACGTGTCCGCATCGTGGTCCTCCACCAATGCCAGGGGCGCCTTAGGCGGTCACTCAGCTCCAAATGTGCATCAAGACATGTGGCATGGTACCCATCCGGCTATGCCGCCCTGTTCATGCGGCTCCAGTCACCGACCATCCCCTTCCCAATCACTTGTCTCAGGTCTCCGGGGGTCTCCTACTCCTCTATCCAATGCTCCGGGGCGGTCGCCGTCCGGGCTGGCTCTGGGCCCCGCCACTCGCGGCCGGGGATCACGACAATCTAGGCCCGGTCTCCAGGCCCCCTCAGCCCCGGGTCAAATCTCAGGCTGGATGTGGTTAGCCACGTCCAGGCTCTTCAATGGGTAGTCCTCACACCGCGGGGGTCCCGACACACCACAGCCCGGGTCCCACGCCTGCCGGCCGCTGCTGCCTCTGAACCTTATGTCCACACACACAGGGGCCGGAGGTACTCACGGATCATGCTGCGGCACCCCAGCCACTGTCCCAGGGCTCTCCCGGGACCCAGGCACCACGCCAGCAGGAGCTCTCAGTTGGCCACAAGTCAGGGATCCCAGTCGGTGCACCAGCGTTGCTCCCAAGGCTGCAGGCTGGGCCGCCCACGTCGCCGTCCGGGCCCCACCACTCGCGGCCGGGGATCGCGAAAATCCAGGCCCCGGTCTCCAGGCCGCCACACAGGCTGCTGCCGTCCCCTGGCGTCCACACCACTCGGGCAGCTACTCAGAGAGTGGGGGCGTAGCTAAACGGATACACACCGCTCCGGTGCCAAGCTGATTGCCCAGGGCGGCACCAATAGCCGAGGTCGGAGGTCAGCACCAGAGTCGCCCATCCCGACTTCACCAAAATCGAGGCCCCGGCTATGCACGCCGGGACTAGGACCTCAAATCGTCCCATCCACTTTCTCCACCCCAAAGAGCTCGGGAACTCTGCTCGGCACACCGGAGGGCACCTCACGCCTTCTACCACCAAATCGGAACCGGTATGCTGCAAAGTAGGTCCTGGAGCCAGGATAAATGTTACAAATCAATGCCGGGCCGGTGGGAACCCTAGCAAGCTGCGTCCACCATCTTCGCCCGCTAGGCCACGCCCCCATTTCTACATATTCTTAACGGCCCCCGCTGCTATTAAGTCCGACGAGGCCTCTCTCCTCAGCTCCATTTCCCTCTGCTCAATTACAGCTTTTTAATTCTTCCTCAAGGACTCGACCTGCTCTTTGTCATGGGGGGTTGTATGTAGGGCTCCTTTAAAAGCTCTTTGTGATCATTGGTACATGCACTATTAAACCATCACACTAATGGTTGTTTGTTAGAAGGACTTCTTACTGACAAGGCTAATGAGATGGCAATACAAAGTGCTTCAAAATTCTGTGCTATAACAACAGATGCAGCATCCTGATTCAAGAAACTATTATGATATTGGCATTCCTACATATGATTTAAGTCCTGGTGATTTACCAGACCCCATTTCATCCTGAGCACTTTATTTGGGGTATACCAAATGGGAAGTTCAGAAAATTGTTCTAGCTTTAAATAAAAAGTGCTATTTATAATCTCTAGCACAATTTAGTAACATTTTTAAATCCTGCACAAGGCTACTAAAACTTCTAGTTATTAACATTAAATCAATTGTGCTAGCATATCCTACCCCCAGTCATTTTAGTAGGACTCTCAGAGATTCAATATAGAGGTTGAATAGCATAGAGGCAAGGATAGAACCCTATGGTACTCCTTAATCAACAGCAATTTGGATCCTCTGTGATCTGCCCAGGAAAAACTATCACAACCAATTGTGCACCACATTCAACATATTCATAATAATTAAAAAAAATAGCAAATAGCCATGACAATTTTCATCAGTGCCCATCCAATGTTTTAGTGTTCAGATGCATATGGAGATTAACTTTTTTTAAAGCTGCCGACAGGTTGAGGAGAATAAGGAGGCAGGAGCTGCCTGAGTCAAGGACTCGAAGAGCATCCTTGACAACCTGTTTCGGGGGAGCTTCATCATTGATTGAAGCAATTCATCCGGAAGGTTATTGGCTTTGATATTTTGGGCGGGGTATTCCTCTACACATCTTTCAATGATTTTTGGTGAGACAACAAATGTTATTTTGGTAATGCGCATCACCTGAGGTTTTTTTGAGAAGTGGTGTGACATGCCTAGTTTTGAGGAAATCAGGAAAAGATCTTTGGCTGAATGAGAGAGATTTACTGGTTTTGTCCAGTAAGTGAGCACATGTATGCAAAGGTCTTTGGAAATGTTACTAGGAATAGGGTCTACTAAGTGATTTGAGGGTTTGGCTATCATGATGTTTTTACATAGGATTTTCTCTCTGATAATCTTAAAGGTTTGCTGGCTGTTCTTGGCTTTGTAAACCATGGTGAGGATAGATTGTTCATCTTGGCATGGGAGTAATTTCTCTTTGGAATCACAAGATTGTACAAACTTTTCTGCTTTCATAAGGGGCCATTAAGTTTGAAAGAAGAGTCTAAGGGAGGAGAGCTAATGAATGTTTTGAACAAATCAAGGAGTTGTTTCGGTTGATTATTGACTAACTCTAGAAGGGATCTGAAGTAGTTTGATTTCTCATGAAATATATGCTTTTGGTAAAATGATCTTGCATTGTGGATGCATGCTACATTAGTGGTGGAAGTAGTCTGTTTTCATTTCTAATATTGATATCGCAAGATTCTTCTTTCCTAAAATAAGGCCTCAATGAACCAAGGAGCAGATGGTGTCAGTCTTTTCTTTTTGCTTTGTAGTGGGGCTTTTCTGTGAAGAAAATCAGAGAGACTATTGAAGCAGGAGGTATTGGAGACTTTGACATTGGTGTCATGATTAATGGAAGGAAGTACCTTCATTGCAGATTTTCTGATGATGCTGATGTTGATGTTCTTGTTGCCACAAAGCCAGATGTCACTTTTTTTGGTTGGCCTCTAGTTGTGACATGAGAGAGTTGTGATGAGAAAGGAATACAAAAGTGCTCGGACCAGTCTACTGGAATAGCCTAATCAACTGAGAGCAGGTCATGTTTGGAAATTAGTAGATAAAGTATGGAGCCTTTGTTGAGTGTTGGTTTAGGTTTGTGTTGTATCCAATCATTTGCAAAGAGAAAAGTGGCAAGCTGGTTGATTGCAGTGTCTTCTGTGTTGCCTCAGTGAAGAATAAAATCACCTAGAAAAATTACTTTATCGATTTGTGCTGATTGGTCACATGCAAGATCAATTTTTGCCTTGATAAAGGTTGACTTTTCAGCTGGTGCATGGTAGATGATATCAAGTAAGAGAGAGCAATTGTGTTGCATACGTAGATCCATATAGTATGTAATGGTATCAGAAATTTCAACCTTATGTTTCATTGCTGACCTGAAAGATGAGATGTGTGGGAGAAGAAGATGAAGACAGTTTTGAGCTTCACATGTCAGTGCTGTGGTACTGATCAGCAAACAGAGTGTATGGAAATTCTTATAGAGTGTTGTGGTTGTACTTTTTTTTTAAGCTTTGTTTGTCCATTTGTGCTCATTTAAACTTTACAGTAGACATGTCTGCAACATCATGCCATTCATTAACAGGAGGAAACTTCTTAAAGAGATGAGAAACATTCCCTGAGTCATTGAGCGAGACAGTAAAGTTATGTGTCAGTTGGGTACACATTACAGATACCATAGTACATACATTTTAAAATCAGGATAGCCAACAATGATCACTTAGTATTTACATAACATTTTTGAGTGCTACACACCTGAGCACCCCTGCTGTCCCTACATGGTATGGAGGTGGTAGTATCCAGGCACCTCACTACGGATTTAACCTTCCCCCTATTATCTTGCTCTTACCTTTCCTCTTCATCTACTGCCCTACACCTAAGGTATGGTTCCCAGATATTCTGCAGACTAGTTATTGGCCTAAGGGGGTTGTAATTATCTGACAGTGTACTGCAGTACGATAGGTCTTTGAACAATTTTGTTAGTGTGGATAGAGGGCCTTTCATCCATCGCATGGCGGTTTTCTTTTTTTACAAGTAATATGCCAAGTGCTACAAATCTTCAGGAGGCCCTAGGCACATCGTTTTCATATCCTAGAAGGGCAGCTAATTGTGTGACAGACAAAGGTGTCTCTGATATGTCTTGTAGTGCTCCGGGCACTGCACCCAGTATGCAGGCACCTCAGGACATCCCCAGTCCAGATGAGTGAAATTAGCCCCTCCGACCTCACATCTCATGCAACTAGCGTCTTCCGGAAACCCATATTTATACAGCTGAGCGTGGGTGTGATACACTCTATAAAGATATTTGAAATGTATTAAGCAATGTCAGCCATTTTGTGAGTAGCAGCTAGATTCATCAAAGACCCGTTTTGCGAGTCTTTAATAGTGATTCATAAGGAATCGCTATCAAGGACTTGCAAAACGGGATTCATGTAGGAATTGCAAAAAATATTGCGATTCCTACATCTTCCTTATTTGCGATTAGCAAATTGCTAATCGCAAATAAGGAATAACTCTCCATTCATTGCTATGGGCCTAAAGGCCCATAGGAATAAATGGGGAGTATTCCGTATTTGCGATTAGCAATTAGCTAATCGCAAATAAGATAGCGATTTCAAGGGTGCCAGGGGTGTCCAAAGGACACCCTGTAGCACCCCTGAAATGCAAATTTACACAGGTGTTGCACACACACATGTCCAAAGGACATGTGTGTGTGTAACATGCAACAGAGAAAAATGCACTAAAGTGCTTTTTTCTATTTTTTCGCTATTTACCACGAAGTCAGACTTCGTGGTAAATAGCGACCAAATATTGTGAATTCGCAATTTCAAATTGGTTAATGAATTGCATTTAAGGAATCTCTAATAGAGATTCCTTAAATCCAATTCCTCGTAAATATGCGATTTCGCAAAGAGCAATTTTTGCATTTGGGATGATGAATCCCAAATGCAAAAATTGCACTCGCAAAGGGCCAGATTCTCAGAATCTGGCCCTTTGCGAGCGCAATTTAGCTTGATGAATCTGGCTGAAAATCTTTATGACCGAGCAGCAGTATATTTACTGTTCATCTGATATATCGATACCCAGTTCTTCCTGCCACTCCTTAAATGATTTCTTCTGGGTAGGGTTGCCCTCAGTTCTTGAGGGTGTATATAATATTGAGATGCTGCACTGCGGTCACTGGGCCTGTAATAAATATGTCAACGAAGAGAACTCTTGTGGCTCTGTCATTTCTTAACCCAGCTGAGCGCACAGTGACTGTCTTACTCTAAAATAATATTATCTAGAAAGTAGCTATGTTTTTGGTGCTTGTGTTTGCATCTGTTCCCAAGTACTGACCATTCCATTTGTGAACAGGTCCCCCATTGCTTCTTATATTTAATGCGTGAAGTGCCTGTATGACTGCCTTTTCTTCCCTTAAGGAGAACCAGCCGTACCATTCCACAGGTAATTTTGTGGAATGAATGTGTGTACTCTTCTGTGTATCTGCGGTCTTGCGTAATTTGTACCTGGTGATCCCTACGGGGTCAATAGAATGGATTCGCTGCTGTGGTTTGTAGAGTAAGTATTGGGGGAGAGTAAGTGGACTTACTTCTTCTCATTCTAGGTACAAATGCGGCAGTTCATGTGGGTCATGCATAAAGTAATGCGAATGGATTTGCTGTGCTGCACTGTAATACGTTTCTAGGAGTAGGGTTTTTCTAGCATCTGCCACTGTACACAGGGTTGTTTGCTTCCCCAAATCAACCTAATTAGTAGGGTGAGCAGGGTGTGTAGTAGCGTCATTGGTAATAGGAATGGTATGTTAAGGAAGAAAAGTGGAAAGCATGGCAGTACTATCATTTTCATGAGTGCAATGCATCCCAATAAAGATGGTGGGAGCCTATACCATTTTTCTATATTTTCCTTGAGCTGCTGCACTGCCCAACTATAGTTTTCGTGTATAACTTCTCTGGGATCTGTGTGTACCAGGACCCCGATAAAGCGTACAGATTCAGTGGTCCACATCAAAGGGTATTCTATCTAAATGGGAGTCTTGGAGGTGGTGAGGGGGAATGTAAGTGATTTATTCCAGTTCATGCATAGTCTAGAGTGGCTGCCAGATGTCTCAACCTCCTGCAGCACTGGTGTTAAGTTATTTTCTGGGTTTCCCATATATAATAATGTGTAGTCTGCGTATGCAGAAATTATCAAATTGTAGTATGGAAATCTTATGCCATGATGTGCATGGTATTCCCGCATTGCACATGCCAAAGGCTCCACCACCAATGCATATAGTAATCAGGAGAGCGGACATCTCTGTCTTGCACCTCTTGTGATCGCGATTGGGGTGGATAGTAAGCCATTCCCACTCACATGTGCCACTTATTCTGCATATAACACTTCTACCAATTTTAAAAACTCCTCTCCAACTCTCACACGTCTCAACACCACCAATAGAAAATTCCACTCGACCGATCAAATGCTTTGTATACCAGCTCCACGACATTCCCACACCAGGTCCCCTCGTGCATGTGATATAAATCCTGCAGCAACACACGTGCCCTTCATTCTACTCTGTGACAGCAACCCTGAGTGAGGTGCTAGGTGTGTCTCTTGTAATATAGCAATATCTACAATACGTCTCTGCAACTAAAAAATAACTTTGTAAATTTTCCGCTGGTCATTTAACCTCCTGACAATCCAGGTCAGAAAATTTAAGGAGGAGCTGCTTGAATTTTGAGGGCCATTTGGTCACTTTTACACTCATTCTGGGTCTCCTGGGTTGTAGAGTTCCCCCTGTATACCTCCACTTGGCTACTTAAGGCAATTGATTTGTAGTACCCCCTGAACCCCCACGCCATGTCCCCCAACCTGTTACATTGCACCTTATTCCTACCCCTTAATTTCTTCACCTATAAACCAAGAACTGTATGTGATACGCACAGGGGTGGTGAATACCCATGAGCTGTACTCCAGCTCTTGTGCCTATGTGACTGTCTGTTAATGTAAGTATCTCATCCAATTTCTTTAACCAATACTATGCATACTAAATTATAGGTACCAGCCCTGACTTCCAGCAGCCAGGGTAAGAGTTATTCTTACTTTTGCATCATGTGAGGGCCCTATGTCAATTACTCATTGACAATTCACCTTCCCTTCCCCCTCCATTCACCTTGCTCTCCCATGACAAGCTGTAAAAATACTTGATGTGGTTGGTCATTCTGCCCTTCCGAGCCATCTTTACTCCTTAGTAATTACTATAATAACATTGACAGTGACAATATGATGATAGTGCGCATTTGTGATATCAAGTTCTGAGCAGTATACAACACTGTAGTCCTGCTGATCTAAGTCACTGTGAGGGGCGTTGTCCTCTGGATTAGGGTCTTGTCCCAGTTTAGGAGGTTTAGAGTTAGAGTGTTTCTGAAGCATCTGGTGCAAGCGATTTGGATCTAAGATTAATTGTCTAGTTTAAATAAAATCCCATTTTCACCCTTGTGGATTTTACTTTCTGCACCGGACCCACAGAGGCCAACCTTGAACCCTTGTCCTTTCTAAACATATATTATCCCCAGGTTCACGTTTCAGGGTACCCTTGTTTTCCCATTCTACAAGAAAAGTTATGAGCAGCTGTTGCACAAAATGCTCCATATTCCCAGTTGCTGTGGATTCCGGCTGCCCTACTATGCGCAGGTTGATACACGTTGACCGCTCTTCAAGTTCTTCTGCTTGTTCTGCAGTGTCGCCATTAGTGTCGCCATTCGTTTCTGTACCCTCGATGTCTCAACCTGCAAATCTTCAGCCTCTGATACCCTTCTTTCCAACATGTCTAGTCTTTCTGCCTGTTTATCCATATGTTTTGACATGCAGTCTATGCGATATATTAAGGGAATCTATTTTATCATCTATTGTAGTAAGGCTTTGTTGCATAGATGTTAGTATTGTCCGCAAATCTTGTTCTAGCTCAGTAGACTGGGCCCCCTGCTCTGCCAACTTTGTCTCTGCCTCTTCCTCTCATGCTCTGCTCGATTTACTTGGCTCAAACTGCAACTTTGGTTGATTCTTGTCTGGTTTCCCCATTGTGTTGCAGGTTGTGCACTCTGTACCTGGTCCCTCTGATTGCAATATGCTTGTGAGGGATCCTGCAGCGTGTTCCTGGTTCAACTATACTGCTGTACTGTTGTAGTGCTCTCTGGATGCAATTGTATCCTGGTAAATGGTGGTAGATTATAATCCACCTAAACACAAAGTCAATTCCTCGACTCCGCAGGTGCTAAAGCTGACATTGTGAAAATATCGCAGTGCCGTCTGACCCAGTTCTCCATCACCGAAGACGTCTCTATGTGTGGCTGTACCGCAGTTGTAGTGCGTATTTGCACTGTCTTCTCACTTGGCAGATTCTGTCCTGGGTCTCCCAACCCGGCGGAGCACCAGAGTTAGGCCGCCACAGGAGGCGATTGGACGACCAGTCTGCAGTCGCCAGGCCCTGCAGGGCACGCAATCCAGCTGCTTGCGCAGCCCAAACCTCGCCGCCCCATACCATGGTGGCCGGGTGGACAGCCTCTCACGCCTCCCCGCGGACAGCCACTTATAGCCACGATACCACAAGCCACAGCAAGTGGAGGCCTCAAGCAAGCAATCAGGAGCACACTTCCAGTGGCTTCAGCCCCACGGGGCTTGCATCCCAGGGAACAAAGCAGGACGCGCCTCCGCCGAAGCAGTGTGTCACGGCTAGCAAGCCTGGAAAGGGTCAGCTGCTGCAACAAAGACTGCGTTCGGTGTCTAATTTTCAGCACCGTTCTTTTCTCGCTCTATTGCACCCTTTATGTCATGGAATTCAGCTGATTTCTGCCGTATAAATATAGTGGTCTCTCGAGCTTACTTAGGCTGCAGCTATCTTGGAGTTAGGTGTTATGGGGTGACTGAAAGAGGGGAGGGTAATTTGAGGTTCTGGAGAAGTATGAGGATGCAAACTCTCATCATCCAGGTATTCATTACCCAGTTGATTAGTTTGAGCAGCTTTGATGTAGGTTGTGTCTGTTCTCCATTAGGCTTGACTTGGTAGGGTAACGGTTTTATGTGCACTTTGATGTTAGAGTTTATGTTTGTGTTCGTTCCTCTTTCTAATTCTGAGGCCATTAGGGTTTCCTTTGCCGCTAAGCTATGGCTCTGGTGTGCTCAGTCTAGGGTTACCACCTGTACTGTATTATACCGGCATGACAGGTAGGTTAATTTTCTGGCCGGAAATAATTAAGATAATCACCTGAAGCCAGAATTTGCCCCTTTTCTGTACATACTTTAAACAGTAAATGTGAGAGAAAGGCTCTTTAAAGTGTGTTCTATAACTGCCCTATTGGCCCCTAACTGATATCTAAAGTATACAAACAAAGAAAGACAATGTTAAAACTGAATACACATGATTGCACATAAAGGTCTACTTAAGAATAATGTCGAGTATGTTAAAATGTGAACCGAAGGTCAGTATTTTACTCTGGGGTTGTGGTAGGGCCAGCCCAGCTGGTATTGTACTCTGGGAAAAGGGGCAGCTTCACCTTAGCCCTACTTATATTTCCATCTTCTGAGCTGTTTTGCTTTCAACAAGAGTTGTTTCCAACATCTAGTCCTGTTTTTGTTTGTTCGCTTTCCCCATGATCAGATAGGCATGAGGAGAAGTTCTCTTTCTCTCTCTCCCAGATTAGCTCTTTTTTTTAATTGGCCTCAAATAGCTGGTAGCTTTGATCAGATAGTTATTTTGCAAATCTTCGATAACTGTGAGGCTTCCTCTTTAGAGACATTAAAAAAGGTCCACAGGCTTGACTAGCTTTCCTCACACATCTGAACTAAGAAGGATACAATAAAAATCAGTGCAGTTGCTCATGGATGGCCTGCACTCCCGAGGCAGGAGGGCCATGGCAGGCAGGCAACAAAAGGACCCACTCTCCTGGGAGCAGGCACAAAGAGCCCTTGTCATCTCTGCCTGCACTCCTTGCAGAGGAAGTGACAGCTCGGCTGCGCAGCTGCATGCAGCTTATGCCGGGTGTCTAACTCCAGTTGGCTAGGTCTTGAGCCCCCAGGATAAGGGTCAGTCACCCTCCACTTGCAGGAAGAGTCTCCAATCAGAGACGTTTTAATGCATGGGCAAAATAACCTTGAAAATTTCTTACACAGATTGTTTTAAATACTGATTTCCTTTAATTAACTTTTAATGTGGGTGATGTGTGAGAGACCAGTACAGACATTTTGCAAAAAAATGTTGTGTTTATGTTTCAAGCAACAACCATAAATAGTGCACTGTCGGGGACCTGGCCAAAAAGGGCATGAAATAGCTGAACTTGGATCATAAATTCAAAGCTGTTCCGAAAAGGGGCCCCGAAATACGTTTGGCCCAGGGCTCCCAATATCCTTAAGATGTTCATGGCTCCAAGCACGACCCGCTGAAGGCACCGAGCAGGCTCTGCAGCTGTTGGGATGGCCCAAGCTCCCGATTCCTATGGCTACTGTTCTCCGTCAGTGGCTGTTAAGCTGACCAGGTAGCTCAAGAGCGGGTCTGGGGACAATAGGGGTAGCAAGTGGCAGTCACACAGTGCTCATGGCATAGACAAGGCCAGCACCTGCTTACTGCATTGGTTGGTCCTGGTGTAGGGCAAAAAACTGGGGCCTCATTTATGAAAAGTGACGCATCGCTGCGTGAAAACAGCTATGCGTCACTTTCCACTGCACTCTCCCTGCGACACTAAAGATGCGTCATATTTACAGGATGACGCATCATGTCACAAGGAGTTACAGATACGTCAGTATTTCTGACATATCTGTAGGCGCAAAAGTGACGCATTGCTGGAGTGTGTCACAAAAGTGACGCAACTCCAGCAATGTGTACTTTCACTCAGGCAAGTCCCATGTTGTTAGTGCCTGCGTCACTCTTACGCCTGCCATGAGGCAGGTGTAAGGTTTTGACGCATTAGCGTCCAAGAAATGGCGCAGTGAAATCTTATAGATTTCAATGCGTCACTTCTATGACTCTTTCTTGCGTCTAAATGCCCCCCTTGCATACATTATACCTGGAGCAGGTATAATGTGGCGCAGGGGTTCACAAAGTGACGCATCTACCTAGATGCATCACTTTGTGAATATGGTGCAACAAGTCACATTTTTTACTCCGCTGGTGCATCACAAAAAGTGACGTACCTGTGGCGTAAAAGTGACGCAAGGGCTCATAAATAAGCCCCTGTATTCTTTGTCATTATTCTTCATTGGTCGGAGGCATTGACAGGGCTTGGCTTGAAGAGGATTTGTAACGATGGTGATCCTCAGCCCTGGGGCCTTCTCACAAGTTTTCTCTCATCAGCAGCTTCCTTGCAAGCCTCTGAAGGATGACAGAATAGGTGCCGCATCACTGGAATTGGTGCCTGCGATTTGCAGGGTGTAGCAGGCGCATTATCCTATTTAGATTACCAATTTTTTCATGTGAAAGATAACTCGTAAGAATATACGAAGCTAAATGAAAATGCGCATGTCAGGTGAATTTGAGAACTAGATAGGCTTGGCTGACAGAGATGTAGAATTCAGGCTTTCAAGAAACACAGAATCACGCCTTCAGCTATTTGATACAAAAAGGCATTTAAACGGTTCTCAACGATAATCATTCGTCAGTGTGGAAAAGAACGAATTGAAATGCAGAGTGGACAAAGCTAATAATGCCAATTATTTCAATTAATGGTCAGCTGTTCTGGTTGCCAAGGGAACGCCGGGCTGTACATGCACTATGGTGGGATGAGCCTAGGAGGTACATATTGTGAAACCCTCTGTCACACAGAGGCAGAAATTGCCGCTTAAGTTGATTCATTTCTAAGTATTTTACCACGTGTAGAGCTCATCCCTTTAAGCTACTGAACAGAAAATTCCAGTTACTTATAGGAAACTATCTTGTTACAACCTGAATGCAGAATAATCTCTACTTGAAGCATACCTCATGGGCAGCCGCAACCCGTGCTGGAAGATCTTTGGGGCCGGGTGGGAGGGATTTCGACAAATGACAACGAGGGAAAATTAATTATCTTTTTAATTTTCTCTCTTCATCGTCTGTCGAAATCCCTCCCTCCTAGCCCACCACCCCACCGCTCCTACCTGCATGGGCCGCAACTGCTTATGGGGTCTTCTAACCATATCTCTGACTTGGGTCATAAAGTCACACGAGGCCTTCCAGATGTCTTAACTTAACTGTAAAGAAACATTGGTTAAGAAACAGATGGTCACTGGTAACTTCTAATTTATGGGCTAATGTAAGAAGTGTTTAGAGAAGTACGTTATGAAGGTAGTTGTGTATTGTATACAACCTAGCCATTAAAAAAAAAATCTGAAGACATGTTAAATATTCTGTTATTCTTCATAAGGTATCCAAAATAAGTCCAAGGTCTCATATTTCATTCAAAGTCTAGATGTTCCAGGGAATAAGTTGTCTTTCCAGACCTCCAATTTACCTGAAGGTCTTAAGACATCACTATTTGACCTGATGGATAAGTGACAATTAGGGGCGGCTCCTCAACTAAGGGAGAGAAGTGTCGCCCCACTGCTCTCAGAGCAGTTGTTATTATTGTTCCATTTTTTCACTATGGGCTGGGTTGGAATGAATGGAATGGAATGAGATTTTTAAAGCGCATGGCTGCCCGAAAGCGTCCCAGCGCTGACAGAAAAACTGGGTAAGTCATGTCAGGCGGAAGCTGGCCCTGAATATGACGAAACAGCTGACATACACAAATACTTAATGCTTCAAGGTGCGCGCAAAATTGGTAGGCGCATATGGCTGTTGCAGAATGCTATGCTGCATCGTCATACAGAATATCAATGACTGTTTAAACATAGTGTGTCTAGCGAAGCTCTCTAGTTCTTCCTTTGTCTATAGCCTTCCCTTTTCTCTTCTACTAGAGCGGTGCTCCATTTCTACCTGAGCTGTAGCCGGGTGAGGTGGAGAGTGAATTCCCCATACAGTGGGTGAGTGGATACAGCGATATCCGTTGGCTTTTCACATCAACTTGCTGATTCGATTAAATGGGTTGACTAATAAGCAACCACTGACTAATAATTCATTGGCATATGTAATTATCCACAAGAAATGTGTACTACACTGTAAGCTATCGTTACTAACTGTGTACATTGTGTGTGTTTGTTTGTCTAATGTGATTTTATGACCATCTGGATCATCTGCATGGGCGCCTTCCAGGTGATATGATTTTTGTTTACTCTTTATCACTATAATTCACACAATAGCTGTAGCGTTTTTCGTTAAGGTCCTGATGAAGCAGGAAGGGATCCTTTGACCCTGTTCCACTGCAGAAACATGTCGACCTCGATTCCATCTAAGTAGTCATTTGTTACATACTACTTTGCACTGTTTTTATTCTTGGGTGTGGATAGGATCCTATTAAAATTTATCTTCCATTTCCACAACTCAATCTTAATTAATTCACATATTTGGCACACAGCACTTTCACTGTTTTCTTTGCACTGCTAGTCAGTTTACCCCCTGATACCACTTTTCTTTCATCACATCTGTGTATCCTTCAAAGAGGTTAGGCTACAATCTACCTAATCCACAGTGGATATGCATCCACTTCCTTCGGGTGAAGGATCCCAAATGATGTAGGGCGGTACAGGACGGGTATCTGATGGGAACACAATTTTTTCACCACAAATTACTTTACTTGGATTTCGTGATTGTATCCTGATGTGAATACAAAGTTCCTATAGATAGCTTTATTCATTTCTGACCCATTGCTATCATTTGTTTTCATTTCATGAGTTAAGCACATGGCCTTGAACTGCACCCTTTGCTCCACAGGCAGCCATTGGAGTGCTCTTATCGCCGGTTTGGCAGAGCAACAATTTTTTGTGCCCATGAGAATCCGAGCGGCCGCATTTTGCACGCCCTGCAGCCTGGCTGTAACTTTTTTAGGTGCACATAGATATAGGGCATTGCCGTAATCCAGTCTGGACAGGATGAGACCCTGTAGGAGAAGTTTTTTTGACTGGAAAGGAAGCAGGGGGAGGATCTTACGGGTGGTACGTAGTAGGCCGAAGCATATTCCAGCCATTTTTCTTGCCTGGGTGTTTAGGGTCAGGTTATGATCCAACCAAATCCCTAAGCTTTTGATGTCAGTTATGGGGGTTGGGGGAGGACCCATGCTCAGAGGCCATAGAAACTCCGGTCGGTAGTGGGACTGATTGCCCATCGCCATTATCTCCATTTTATCCCCATTGAGTTTTAAATGGGAGGCGTTCATCCAGCTGACTATGTCCCCCAGGCAGGAATGCAGGTCGATGGCGGGATTATCTGGCCGACTGAGGGAAACAACCAGCTGAGTGTCGTCCGCGTAGGTCAGAAGTTTAATATCATACGGGACGACAATTTTTTCCAGGGGCGACATGTACACGTTGAAGAGCGTCGGGCTCAGTGACGAGCCCTGAGGCACTCCGCAACGTATAGGGGTCTCCCTGGAGATTAAATCACCTTCCGCCACCTGGAAAGAGCGATTGTGGAGATAGGATTTGAGCCAAGAAAGGGCCGGCCCTGAAATACCAAGGTTTTAAAGCCGCTGCGCCAGGATGTTGTGGTTGACGGTGTTGAATGCCGCGCTAAGATCCAGGAGGATCACTGCCACTGATCCTCCTGCTTTAGTGATCTTCCTAGCCTCTTCGACAACCGCCACCATCGCTGTTTCCGTGCCCTGGCCCGGGCGGAAGCCAGTCTGTGATGTTTTAAGCAAATCATTGGATTCCAAATAGTTTGATAGCTGACAATTGATGCATTTTTCAGCCATCTTGCTGATGCCGGGGAGGAGGGAAATCGGCCTGAAGTTGGCCAGGTTGCCAGGGTCAAGGTTGGGTTTTTTGATTAGGGCTTTCACCACCACCTTCTTCCAGCTTGCGGGAACCGTTCCACTTTCTATAGAAGAGTTATTAAGGTTCACCATAGGTGCTAGGATAGTAGCGGCGACCTGTTTTAGATGTCTAACTGGTGCTGGGTCATGCGGAGATCCGCTTTTGAGGGATTGAAGAATGGGCCCTAAAGTTGCCTCACTGATTGAGGAAAACCTGATTAGTTCTATATCCCTATTCTGGCGCTGCAGCAGATGAGGGGGAGGGGGGTCAACAGGGAGAAGAGGGGGGAGGTGTTGAAGAATGTTTTTTATTTTCAAGTCGAAGAATGTGGCTAACTCGTTACAATGATTGTCCGAGAGATTGTGCGTAACTGAGGGTACTGGGGTCTTTAAAAGTTTTTTCGCAATTAAAAAAGGTTTCTCTGGACGAACAAGCTGTCTCACTGATTTTTTCATTGAAAAAGGTTATTTGAGCGTTTTTTAGAGCCTTTTTATAATTGAGGATAGTCCGATTGTACTCATTTTTGCTATTTAAATCGAAATCTTTCCTCCATACTCTTTCCGCTCTCTTACAGATTTTCTTTAAGAGGCGAACCTCATGGGTGAACCATGGGGATGTGGCTTTTTTCCTAGGTTTCCGATGAGGTTTTTTGGGGAGGACTGTATCTAAGGATTTAGTAATCCAGGATGTAAACTCCACGTCTGCTAAATAAGGATTCGAAATGGGATGTGGTCTGGTGCTCTCTAAAGCTTGTTTCCATTTGTCATAGTCTAGTTTCGCCCAAGGACGAGATGGTCTACCAGATGCTTGGGTGGGAGGAAAAGTGGACTGAATTCGCCAACTAAAAGGAATGAGCAGATGGTCGGACCATGGCACTGGGATAGGTGTTCCCACCACAAGGTCCGGAAAGTTGCAAAAGATGGGATCAAGCAGGTGTCCACGATTATGTGTGGGAAGGTCGTTCTGTAAGTGAAGTTGATGAGCTGCCAGGTCTACAATCAGTTCTCTGGCTGGTTTGTATTTACTATTGTCCAAATGGACATTGAGGTCCCCTAAAATAAGGAAATTGGGCCGTGTACTGGCCAAGGCCAAGGAGCATTCCAGAAGTGAGTTGTGGAATTGCCCCATGGCTCCTGGTGGGCGGTAGATAAGGACTCTTGAAAGGGAGATGCAAGGGGAGATTTGGATAGTGAAATGTGTATTCTCACAGTCCAACAGGGGGCTGTCAAGGAATCTACACGAGAAAGATTCTTTAAATATGACAGCAATACCTCCTCCCCTGCCCTTGAGACAGTTCAGATGTTGAATAAGGAATCCGTGGGGTAGTGCCTGTACTATATCGGCGTCTGAGTCAGGCGCAAGGCATGTTTCTGTAAGAAACAGGATCTCTAGATGGTGTTCCTCAATAAGTAAATGTATTTCAAGGGCATGTTTGGGCAGAGACCTGCAATTGATCAGGGCCATATTAATAATCGTCTGAGTAGGGTCCTTGTTTATAGAGGGAGTGCGTTTGAAAGAGCAATGGGGGCAATGGGTGAAGCATAAATCTCCTCTCAATACATGGGAACATGGCGGTAGAACAGGTCGGTTGAGGTGGAATAAGGCATCCCTTGAGTATGAAATCCTCATTCCAGCCCTTGTGCCTGGCTCCTGGCTTGTTCTGGCGCGGACGGGCGCAGACAGGCTTGCCTTAGGCGCGCCTTCGGCGCCCCATCGTCGCGCCCGCTGCGCTCGTCCGCTGCGTGTCCTGGGAATGCACATATCTTGTAGGAGAGAGCTGCTGGTGGGGGGCGTGGCCTCACGGTAGTGGGCGTGTCCCAGTATGCTCGCCAATGGCGGCAATCTATTCACGGAGCCCGTGACAGCGCTAGAATCCGCTGTTTGGGGAGCTCGAGTGAGTCTGAGTTCCAAAGTAATATGCTCAGGGGGAGAACGTGCCAATAAAAACACAGTAAGTTTTACAATTTTAAAAAAGTAGTGGCGAGTGGTCTCCCGGCTTCCGCCTCAGGAGATGGAGATTTTCAAAGTTGCGCTTGTATTCAGCGCCCTTTATTTATACTGCTGGCGGGGGGCGTGGCCTCACGGTAGTAGGCGTGTCCCAGTATGCTCGGCAATGGCGGCAATCTATTCACGTAGCCCGTGACAGCGCTAGAATCCGCTGTTTGGGGAGCTCGAGTGAGTCTGAGTTCCAAAGTAATATGCTCAGGGGGAGAATGTGCCAATAAAAACACAGTAAGTTTTACAATTTTAAAAAAGTAGTGGCGAGTGGGCTCCCGGCTTCCGCCTTAGGAGATGGAGATTTTCATAGTTAGAGTGGGTTAGGACTGGGGTCTCAGGGGGAAGAGTGGTGGCACACTCCAGTCCGCATGATGGTTTTTCCGGCCGTCTTGGCTCGGTCAAACAGTCATGCGCACTTTACATATTCCCCACAAGGCTGTAATAAACAGTCTGGTGGGGAACATGCACCGGCTCCCTGTTCCCGTCTGAGCACCGAACCACGGTGCTCAGACCAATCACAGCGCTGCATTGCAGCATTGTGATTTGCTTAGTAGAGGCTGTGTGCCCCTGGAACTGAAGCTGAGGAGAGATGGCGGCTGAGAAAAGGTAAGTGTATTTTTTATTGTTTTCCCTCCCCGTCCCCCCGCACGCCAACACCCATTGACAGCTGGCACGGATCAGGGGTGACTGGTGGGGGGGGGCGATGGAGACTAGAAAAGATAAAGATCACTTACCTCTTTGTCAGCTGTGTCTTTCCTTCCCTTCCCTTCTGATGCATCTGGAATGGAAGCAGGAAAACACTGGTTTCCCCTAAGCCAATCACAACACTGCAATGCAGCATTGGGATTGGTCTGAGCACCATGGTTTGGCACCCAGATGGGGACAGGGACCCTGGACATGTTCCTTACCAGACTATTAATTACAGCCTGGTGGGCAACATGCAAAGTGTGCATGACTGCTTGGCCGGCACAAGACAGCCGGGCATCAGTCATGGCCACTTATTGCTCAGGACTACTCCCCCTGCTCAATGAGCAGCCTAGACCCACCCACCCCACAAAACGGCCTCAGCAGGGAAAACTAAAATGATAACAACAGCTTGTTGTTATCATTTTATTTTTCCTTGTTTGCACTGCTGAAAGCAGTGGGGTGACGCTCCTCCTCATTAGCAGATGAGCCACCACCCCTGTTCCCAGCCAGCCGCCATATCTGTATGGATGCATATGAATGAGAAGGTGGTTACTGCCTGCCTTAATCTATTAATTGGTACTTACTTTGGTAAAAAGTGGAAATCCTTCATACTTCCGAAGTCTACTGCCTAAATTGTCAAACGCTTGCTGTTTGGAAATTTCAACGTTTTTTCTATGTTCCTTGTAATCGAAGAGCTCTGTGGGAGTAAGCTATCCTGAACTGTTGAGGAGTGGTCCCTTATTAAAAAGGCATGGTTGTCTGCAGACAATAATGCTGTAGGGTATTTTTTGTGGAATCAATCATTGGTTGTATTTGATTACATGAATCACACCAATGGCTTCTGGCAGAGATGGATAACTGATTCTGGAAGAACTTTTATGGGTATCCAAACAAGTCTTCTTGCAATATTGACCTTGATTGCTTAAATGGTGATGTACACTTCTAAGATCTATATTAATATAATATTTAAGATGTGGAATGTTTGGATTATGGAGTTGAATGTGTCCTGTGCAGATGAACAAAGGGCTAACATTTTGCAAAACTGCATTTGCCCATTAGATCTGGGACTTAGACTCTCTTAGTGGTGCCTCTCTTATAGTGGTCTTTGCTCATTCTGTCGAATGGAGAAAAGTACTCAAGCTCAAGTTTTCTGACTTTGGGAGTTTTCTTACATTTAGTGGCAAGAATTATTTTTGACAATTTCTTATGCGCAGAGTAACTAGCGGTGCTTATCCTTCTACTTATTGTTAGGTCCATTCTTAGACTCGACAGGAGGCAACCAGAAAGTGTAATTCGCCCATTAATTTGGTGGAGTCACGGTGTATGGGCTGTCTACCTTGAAAACGTTACTTGTGTTCCCGGTTAAAGGAGCCTGACCTGAGCATTTTAGCCCAACTGTTCTTGTTGGTGAAAAGTAACATGGGTTAAGGTTAGTCTCTGTCTATTGTGGCATAATGGGCAAAAATCATTGCACTAGAATGTGACCACGAGGCCCTTTTGCAACATTCCACTCACCCAACATACTGTCTGCTTTTTTCATGCTGTTAATTGCTTTGATCTTTATTTCAATGTTTTTTTAGGTTTCTTATTTTGCACTACTGATTGGTTTACATATATTCAAGCGGGCAAAATCACCCTTCTGTTGACTTATGAATATTCTTGACTGTTTACCATTTAAATGTGCGTATCTTTTTCTTTACTTATTACTGAATACACAATAATAATCTAATTTGGTGTTCAGAATGACCAACAAACATTCAAATGATAACCATGAAAATTCATTATATGTAAATGTTCTCCTCATTCCACCTAACCTCTGGAGGCGTACGGATTTGACGTTTCCCCAGGTTTACATCACTGTGTTTATCTGGGGCAGCGTCAAATTCCATGGATGCTGCGTGGGAAAACCCACAGTAAAGGGAATGGAATGCCTCCTGAGTGCAGAGTAAGGCGATACAGAAATCTGCCCTATGCTGCCTTACTCATGATTTGTGAGGCCACTCAAACCCATGCACGGTGACTTTGCGTGGCTTTATAAATCTTTATGAGAGCCCTGCATCACGGATGTACCACTTTACCTGGTGCAAAAGTGACACAGGGCTCTCATAAATAAGCCAAATATTCCTGGGGGGGAAGGATCACTTGTCCTGCATAACCCGGGTATGCAGGTAGGTACGTGGTGTCTCACAAATAAAAGACCCTCATGCACGTGTTGGTAAAGTTTCGGTAGTGGTATATGTTGTCTCCCCGCTCTTTCATACACGTGTGTGCATAATCCTGGGGTCAGTTTTTATGCAACCTTTACCAACACGTGCATGAGGGTCTTTTATTTGTGAGACACCACGTACCTACCTGCATACCCGGGTTATGCAGGACAAGTGATCCTTCACCCCATGATTATTTGAGTTACATTAAGGAGACTGTATGGATCAGAAATCTTCCTTCCCCTTTTTGATCATTTGTTGTCTCATAAATAAGCCCCAAGTGTTTAGAATGGAGAACACTGAATTGCAGTGCAAGAAAAACGTGATGTTTTCACTGCCGAAATACTTCTATTTGACCAAGGAAAGAAGGAGGAGCGGCCAGACTAGTGCTTTCTATGCCATACAACTTTATTTTGTTCATCTTCTAATTAGTGACAAAAACCTATCTAGCCCATAGCCCTGCATTCTCTAGCCATCAACATCTTTAAACACCGCCCACACCAGTCTGCATCAAGTATTCTCCTGAGTGGCACCTTCTGGTCCAGTGCTAGTTCCTATGGGATAAGGTTGGGGAAGTTCAAACCACCCATTCATCCAACCAAAATTGTGAGCTGACAGCAGATCTAAAATGGGAGTGTCACTTACATGGTACAGAAACCATGCCACTGTTGTAGCTGGGGGCACCGCAGTTAAGATCAGTTCCAACAATACAATCAGGACTTGTAAGCTGTATTTTGTACATGAAATGCAACCGTCCATCATAAAAACTGTTATCAGAAGTGTAAGTAAGCATTCCTGCCTTCAACCTGTCCTGTTATCTAAAACCTTAAGAGACTAAGGGTCTCATTTATAAAGAATTGGCATAGGGCAGCGTTGCAAGCCTCCTTGCTGCGCTGCCCTACGCCATTGGCAAGCGCCGGAATGCACTGTGTCTTTGAAACGCAGTGCATTCCTGTCTCTTTCCCCTGCGCTGGCACACAATTGGCTGCCTAGCACCAACATAAATAACAACAGAAGGTGCCTGTACTGATAAACATAACTTAGGACTATGGTTAATCCTCCACAAACAGAAAATCGAACTCCAGAAAGGGAATGCTTATTAGTCGCAATTTTATTTATAGAAAATCAACAATATTTTATAAAATTCATTTTTACATTTGAGAAGGAAACATTAGGAAAAAATCAAGATGAGAACGGACACATAAGAATACAGTCACTTGGAGCAAACCACCATTCAAAACTGCAATCATATCACATTTGCCACACATTCAACACATACAGACTTAGCTCAAACATACCATATATACATTATCTACAAGGGAAAAGTATATAACTGGAACTGCCTTAGTTAAACAAAACATTCAGAATGATTGTTTGAAAAATGGCACAAAACCAAAAGATTTTTCAATTTCAAACAGTCTTTGCAAATAAATGTAAATAGGTAATGTACAGCAATTAGCAAAGAGTCTATAGATGGACGTGACTCTTAAACACAAGGGCAGACCAGTAAGAAGATAGGCCTACGCGTTTCGAATCCCCTTTAATTCTTCGGAGATTCTCATCAGGGCCTCAGGCAACTGAACAAAAACAGAAAAGACAAATGTTTTTCTTAAAAACAAGAATGACAAATAAGACAAGTGCAAAAAAGGTTATACACATTTGTAATTAACACTGGCTGGAGCATATGCTACAGAGAGAATAGCTCCTATCAGAGTCTCTAAACTCAGTGAATCCCCAGCACGAAAAAGCCTAGTCAAGGGAACTGAAGGATAGAATGGCGGGAAACAGAGGAATTCAGAACGACACTCAGAACTATGTGTTTCAAACACACTTGTTGACTACATCAAAGGTTATCCAGTTTGGGAGGGAACTTACCACCAAAGTTGCTACAGTGGAAGCTTATGATGGTCTGGGACAGGGAAATGGTAAAGCGGAAACCAATCTGTAAACAGATATTAGCATGTCATAAGTCAGAAAAAGATTTGGATTGGCATTAAAAATGGAACTTAAGCCCTGTAGGGTTCTCTTACCGCTGAGAGAAGATCAATGTGCCCAGGCGGCAAGAAGATAGATGCACAGAGGAAATCTGGGGTGAATTGGGCCACAGCCGGAAGGACCACGGGGACCGGAGGCTTTACATATCGGCGTGTCTTATTATATAAAAAAAAAGCAGACTCAGGGTTCTGTTATAACAAAAACACGGCATTTAGTAGGGGACATGACGGGGGGAGAGCTAAATAGCAACTACAGGAAACGGGAATAACATCACCTGTATGAAGCGATATTGGTGCTTCAGCCCGTCTCAATCAGGCAGCTCCGAAGGTGGTGGCAGCGTCAGCACATGCAGGCGCAAGTCGCGTGTGTTGTGAGAACAGAAATACACCGCGGAAAAGATTAAATAAAAGGCGGCTGGAGGAGCGGTCATACAACGAGCTCTAATCGACTTGGCCAAAAGGCTGAAAGACACGACGAGGATCCAACTTGCTCTTACCGAATCTAGGACTTCTTCTTCGGAGCACTCCAAACGGTCGGCGTCGCGATGTGCACTGGTCACTCGCGCATGCGCGTTACCCTACCACGGGGGACTTAGCATTTTATAGTTGATCCGTGCTGCGTCATCAGGGGGTGGGCGATTAAGTGGACATCTACAGGCAGCGGCACCACAATTCAACGGCGCATGCAACATATGATAAGCCAATTGAATGAATGCACGCAAAACTATAAAGATAACATGAATTATATGAAATGACCGGGATCTCTAGTGAGGAAAAGAGACTGGAGCTAATTACCAGGTAGCCAAAACATCGCGACAGGAGTTCATAGCTTAAAGATTTCTGAGAGTTCATTTAGACCTGACACTGCCGTGTCAAATTTGAAAATTAACATTGCTTCCCTTTTAGATAATACGAGGCTCATATCGCCTCCTCGGGGGTTCTTTTCTATCCTAGAAATGACTGTCCACTTGAAATCGTTAAGTCCATGTTGCATTCTGTTCCAATGATTTACTAGCGGAGCATTTTCGACATTTCTCTTCAGCCTCGACTTGTGTTGAGATATGCGTTGTCCCACTTCCTGCTCTGTTTTTCCAATATACAGGCAGTCGCATGGGCATTTGATGCCATAGACTACAAATTTTGATTTGCAGTTGCTAAACACCTCATGCTTCCAGGATATGCCCCCATGTTGGAAAACAGAGCCCTGTATAGTAGTTTCACAGCAGAGACAAGTCCCGCATTTATGATGACCTAGCACGGGTGCCAGACCCATCATTTGGCGGAGAGATGGTTGGTTTTGAGTAGGCATGGAGGCTCTTACCACATGGTTTGCAACACTATTCTCACGTTTAAATGCAAACAGCAGGGGATCTTTCAGGCTTTCATCTAGATTTTGCACCAGATGCCAGTTTTGACCAATGATGCTTTTTCAGCTGATTAGCATTCGGGCAGAAGGTGGTCACACAGACCTGGCATTTCTGTTCAGATTTCTTTTTACGTTCCAGCAGTGTTTCGCGGGGGGTCCACATAGCTCGTTTCATACAATCCTTCACCAATTTTTTGGGGTACCCCCTGTCACAAAGTTTGGAAACGAGTTTTTCAGCATGGTGAGAGAAGTCCTCATCATATGTGCAGTTTCTGCGCACGCGCAAAAACTGCCCATAGAGCAGGTTCTCCCTCAAGCTTCTCGGATGATTACTTTGGTACAGTAACGCTTTATTGCGATCTGTGGGTTTTGTAAACAAGGTCGTGGCCAACTTGCCCGCCCTTGGGAATACTTCCACATCTAGAAAAGCAATATTAGTTTCAGAGTGGGAGAGGCTGAATTGAATGTCAGGTGTTCTGTTATTGAGCCATTGGTGGAACTGGATCAGATTGTCGATTCCTCCCGTCCATACCATAAAGACATCGTCTATAAAACGATACCATTTACAAATGTGTGCTCCATACGGGTTGTTGTTATGTATGTACGTGTCCTCGTACATCAACATAAACAACACAGCCAACTCCGGGGCAAAAGAGCACCCCATTGCCACCCCCTTTATTTGGTAGAAAAATTATTTGTTGAAACAAAAATAGTTCTTCTTCAAGGCAAATGAGGCCAAGTCTACCAAGAATTTCGTAGGGACTTGCATAGGTCTGGGACGTGAATCTAAAAAGAAGGAGAGGACTGCCACTGCCTCATCCTGGGGGATTTGCGTATATAATGATGTCACATCAAGAGTGACAAGCAAATCTGTCCCTTCACGGAAGGTTACAGTTTCCAACTTATTTATGAAGTCAGTTGTGTCCTGCAGGTATGACACAACTTGGGTCATAAATTGTTTGAGGAAACAGTCCACATACTTCGCAATGGGTTCCAGGAGAGAACCACATCCTGCCACGATGGGTCTCCCTGGGGGTTTACTCTGATTCTTATGTACTTTTGGTAGTACATAAAATAAGGGTACCTTAGGATGTTTAATTTGTAGGTACTCACATTCTTTTTTGCCAACAAAGCCTTGATAGAAGCCTTCCTGGATAATCTTAAAGAGTTGATTTTGTAACTCAGTGGTAGGATCTTTATCGATTTTGCGGTAGCAAATGGGATCGTCAAGCTGCCTTTTAATTTTGTTGGTATATTCTACAGTATCCCATAATACTATAGATCCACCTTTATCGGCTTGCTTTATTACAATCGATGGATCACTTTTTAGGGCTGCTAAAGCTGACATTTCTTCTCTCGTGGTGTTATATTTAACAAACTTTTTTTCTTTTTCCATATTCGAGATAGCAGAAAGTACACTCTTTTCAAAGATTATTAGTTCTTTTGGAACCGTATTGCCAGAGGGGCAGAATGTAGATTTATTGCGTAAGCCTGTTACTTCCATTGCACGTGGTATTGGATTTTCAAGAAAAAACATTGTGAGTCTAAGTTTTCTACAGAATTCTATAAATTCTGTTTTCATACGCACAAAGTCCGTTCTTTTCGATGGGACAAAAGATAGTCCCTTGGACAGAATACCCTCCTCAGCTTTAGATAATGTTCTTTGCGAAAGGTTGAAAATGGGGGATATTTTTAGTTCTTGTAATGCTGTCGACGGGTCTTCATTTCCCATGGTGTCGTGTATCTCACTCGGGCTCTGGGTCTCGTTTGGCCTCTGCCTAAATAAGAATTCTGGCCCTGACCTCGGTTTTGTTGATTGGGGTTCCAGTTTCTTTTTCTATTTGGTTGATTGGTATTACCACTGGTGTCACTATCGTTACCTGAAGACGAAGCAGTCTCACCAAATAAAATAAACTGTTTTCTGGATCTACCCTGGTTATCTGATAGGTATCTTCTAGATTCCTGTTTGGTGTAAAAGTCAGGCTGCAGATAGGGATATATATTATCCAATGAGAAATTCTTCTTGTCCTTCTCGAATTGATTGTTTTTTTGTGTAACGGTGTAATCCTTAAACTCTTGGATTTCCTTTTCCACTTTCTCCAAGAGTGATTTAGCATCCGCTATTGTGGGATTAGAGCTAATTTCTGCTTCTAGCTTGGCTATTTCTTCCAATTCAATTTTGGAGAGTCTAACAGCTGTTTCAATAGTAAGGACCACAAGGTCCCTACTGCATTTTGTTTCAATAAAGGAAAAGCCTTTTTTGAAAATAGGGCCCTCTGTAAAGATTACAGGGATGTTTTTTATTTGGAGGCCACTTGGAATAGTCCCTTCTCTCAGGTGTTGTAGAAGGAAGTGGCCGTGTAAATCAGTCCTAATCTGCTTTTTTTTGAGGCGCAAAAGTCTTTCAGATTCGTTCTGCGAAGTGGCAGACACACTTAGGGAGACTGAAGAGAAAACTGGGGGGTCACTGAGGAGATTCTTGATATGATCTTCGCTATATGCAAACGTGTCCTTCTCTGCCATTCCCAGAGAGAAGTATACAAATAAAAAGATTAGTGAGACAAAAGACAGAGGAAGCAATGACTAAAGGAAGTGTACTAAGCTCGAAAACAGAGAAGGTAGACAATCACAAGGAATCAAGAAGGATCTAAAAGCCGTCAAATAGATCAGCCTTAGATCTTGAGAAGGAGATAGTGGTATTCAATACACACTGTATCCAAAATGAATGGAGTCACAAGAATTACCTCGCGGACAGCCGTCCGCTAACTAGAAGTGGGAACAAAATAGGGCTGGCTCTAATCAGCAAGGCTGAGCCTATATCACAAATAACAACAGAAGGTGCCTGTACTGATAAACATAATTTAGGACTATGGTTAATCCTCCACAAACAGAAAATCGAATTCCAGAAAGGGAATGCTTATTAGTCGCAATTTTATTTATAGAAAATCAACAATATTTTATAAAATTCATTTTTACATTTGAGAAGGAAACATTAGGAAAAAATCAAGATGAGAACGGACACATAAGAATACAGTCACTTGGGGCGAACCACCATTCAAAACTGCAATCATATCACATTCGCCACACATTCAACACATACAGACTTAGCTCAAACATACCATATATACATTATCTACAAGGGAAAAGTATATAACTGGAACTGCCTTAGTTAAACAAAACACTCAGATTGATTGGTTGAAAAATGGCACAAAACCAAAAGATTTTTCAATTTCAAACAGTCTTTGCAAATAAATGTAAATAGGTAATGTACAGCAATTAGCAAAGAGTCTATAGATAGACGTGATTCTTAAACACAAGGGCAGACCAGTAAGAAGATAGGCCTACGCGTTTCGAATCCCCTTTAAGTCTTCGGAGATTCTCATCAGGGCCTCAGGCAACTGAACAAAAACAGAAAAGACAAATGTTTTTCTTAAAAACAAGAATGACAAATAAGACAAGTGCAAAAAAGGTTATACACATTTGTAATTAACACTGGCTGGAGCATATGCTACAGAGAGAATAGCTCCTATCAGAGTCTCTAAACTCAGTGAATCCCCAGCACGAAAAGGCCTAGTCAAGGGAACTGAAGTATTGAATGGCGGGAAACAGGAATTCCGAACGACACTCAGAACTATGTGTTTCAAACACACTTGTTGACTACATCAAAGGTTATCCAGTTTGGGAGGGAACTTACCACCAAAGTTGCTACAGTGGAAGCTTAAGATGGTCCGGGACAGGGAAATGATAAAGCAGAAACCAATCTGTAAACAGATATTAGCATGTCATGAGTCAGAAAAAGATTTGGATTGGAATTAAAAATGGAACTTAAGCCCTGTAGGGTTCTCTTACCGCTGAGAGAAGATCAATGTGCCCAGGCGGCAAGAAGATAGATCCACAGAGGAAATCTGGGGTGAATTGGGCCACAGCCGGAAGGACCACGGGGACCGGAGGCTTTACATATCGGCGTGTCTTTTTATATAAAAAAAAGCAGACTCAGGGTTCTGTTATAACAAAAACACGGCATTTAGTAGGGGACATGACGGGGGGAGAGCTAAATAGCAACTACAGGAAACGGGAATAACATCACCTGTATGAAGCGATATTGGTGCTTCAGCCCGTCTCAATCAGGCAGCTCCGAAGGTGGTGGCAGCGTCAGCACAAGCAGGCGCAAGTCGCGTGTGCTGTGAGAACAGAAATACACCGCGGAAAAGATTAAATAAAAGGCGGCTGGAGGAGCGGTCATACAACGAGCTCTAATCGACTTGGCCAAAAGGCTGAAAGACACGACGAGGATCCAACTTGCTCTTACCGAATCTAGGACTTCTTCTTCGGAGCACTCCAAACGGTCGGCGTCGCGATGTGCACTGGTCACTCGCGCATGCGCGTTACCCTACCACGGGGGACTTAGCATTTTATAGTTGATCTGCGCTGCGTCATCAGGGGGTGGGCGATTAAGTGGACATCTACAGGCAGCGGCACCACAATTCAACGGCGCATGCAACATATGATAAGCCAATTGAATGAATGCACGCAAAACTATAAAGATAACATGAATTATATGAAATGACCGGGATCTCTAGTGATGAAAAGAGACTGGAGCTAATTACCAGGTAGCCAAAACATCGCGACAGGAGTTCATAGCTTAAAGATTTCTGAGAGTTCATTTAGACCTGACACTGCCGTGTCAAATTTGACAATTAACATTGCTTCCCTTTTAGATAATACGAGGCTCATATCGCCTCCTCGGGGGTTCTTTTCTATCCTAGAAATGACTGTCCACTTGAAATCGTTAAATCCATGTTGCATTCTGTTCCAATGATTTACTAGCGGAGCATTTTCGACATTTCTCTTCAGCCTCGACTTGTGTTGAGATATGCGTTGTCGCACTTCCTGCTCTGTTTTTCCAATATGCAGGCAGTCGCATGGGCATTTGATGCCATAGACTACAAATTTTGATTTGCAGTTGCTAAACACCTCATGCTTCCAGGATATGCCCCCATGTTGGAAAACAGAGCCCTGTATAGTAGTTTCACAGCAGAGACAAGTCCCGCATTTATGATGACCTAGCACGGGTGCCAGACCCATCATTTGGCGGAGAGATGGTTGGTTTTGAGTAGGCATGGAGGCTCTTACCACATGGTTTGCAACACTATTCTCACGTTTAAATGCAAACAGCGGGGGATCTTTCAGGCTTTCATCTAGATTTTGCACCATATGCCAGTTTTAACCAATGATGCGTTTCAGCTGATTAGCTTTCGGGCAGAAGGTGGTCACACAGACCTGGCGTTTCTGTTCAGATTTCTTTTTACATTCCAGCAGTGTTTCGCGGGGGTCCACCTAGCTCGTTTCATACAATCCTTCACCAATTTTTTGGGGTACCCCCTGTCACAAAGTTTGGAAACGAGTTTTTCAGCATGGTGAGAGAAGTCCTCATCATATGTGCAGTTTCTGCGCACGCGCAAAAACTGCCCATAGGGCAGGTTCTCCCTCAAGCTTCTCGGATGATTACTTTGGTACAGTAACGCTTTATTCCGATCTGTGGGTTTTGTAAACAAGGTCGTGGCCAACTTGCCCGCCCTTGGGAATACTTCCACATCTAGAAAAGCAATATTAGTTTCAGAGTGGGAGAGGCTAAATTGAATGTCAGGTGTTCTGTTATTGAGCCATTGGTGGAACTGGATCAGATTGTCGATTCCTCCCGTCCATACCATAAAGACATCGTCTATAAAACGATACCATTTACAAATGTGTGCTCCATACGGGTTGTTGTTATGTATGTACGTGTCCTCGTACATCGACATAAACAACACAGCCAACTCCGGGGCAAAAGGGCACCCCATTGCCACCCCCTTTATTTGGTAGAAAAATTCTTTGTTGAAACAAAAATAGTTCTTCTTCAAGGCAAATGAGGCCAAGTCTACCAAGAATTTCGTAGGGACTTGCATAGGTCTGGGACGTGAATCTAAAAAGAAGAAGAGGACTGCCACTGCCTCATCCTGGGGGATTTGCGTATATAATGATGTCACATCAAGAGTGACAAGCAAATCTGTCCCTTCACGGAAGGTTACAGTTTCCAACTTATTTATGAAGTCAGTTGTGTCCTGCAGGTATGTAAATGTAATCGTTTTATAGACGATGTCTTTATGGTATGGACGGGAGGCATCGACAATCTGGGGAGGGGGGGTGGGGGCCCGTCAGGGCGATCCTCTACAAGAGCTGCCTCTCCAACGGCAGCTGAAGCTGCAGGTCGGTACTTCCCCGGCTGGGGTAGGTACTAGGGGGGGTAGGGGGGGGACCTTCTCTGCAGGTCTCGGTGGGTGGGTTTTGGGTGTGAGGAAAATGGCTAAAACAAGTTTTCAGGCTAACAGGGATTTAATTGAAGATAGACAGGACATGGACATTATGGCACTGAATTTGAAGCATACTAGATGTGATATTAATTGTTTGAGAGAGATCAAGAATCTACGACGTTTTTGTCCCCATTACAGTTGTTTTTTTCTATATATAATTATAAACGTTTGTTTATTTACCGGGTACAGGAACCGATGTTTTCACCACTTTTTAAATGCATGAAATAAAATGCTTAGCATGGAATATAGCGGGTATGAATAGCAAAAGCAAGAGATCCTTGGTCTCCGAAGAATTGAAATTATATAAACCGCATTTTTGTTTGCTATCAGAAACACATCTTATTTGGAAAGACAGGAAACTACTTAACCAATTAGGATATGAAACTATGGTCTGCTCGTCTGCTGGGACATCTATAAGAGGGGTTGCAATACTTAAGGATAGGCGCGTAGGAGTTGAAGTCTTGCAGACTGCCCATGATAAAGATGGCAGATGGGCAATAATGCAGTTTAAGTATGAAAACAATACATTTGTATTATGTGTGGTGTACGGGTCTAACACAGACGAACCAATGCTATTTGACCAATTGAATATAAAACTATTGGACTGGGTGGGGGAAATTATAATTATGGGCGATTTTAACTGTATCATGGATTATAATCTGGATACAACCAGACCTAATAGCCACCAACGGATGCATAAGACTAAGGCAGCTATATTAGATATTTGTCGTATACATAATATTAAAGATGCCTGGCGTCAGCTACACCCAAGTCGATCTGGGTATACATATTATTCGGCACCCCACAAATTATACTCAAGATTAGATATGGCTCTAGTCAGTGATAATGTATTAGAGACTTGCTCCATGACCCTATGCCCCCGCATTTCCTCCGACCATAACGCTATAATTATATCATTTTCTACACCACACAGCACAGCTCCCCCCAGAGTGTTCTCCTTTCCCAGATATCTTATCTCAGATGCATCTTATATTTCGCAGCTGAAAGCACATCTTGCTGAGTTTATTAGTATCAACAAGAACTCGGCCTCCTGTCTTGTAGTATGGGATGCCTGTAAGGCGAGCATAAGGGGTTTCACACAGGCCTATGTGTATAGACAAAATGCCGAACTTAAACAATACAGAGCTATGATAATATCACAAATAACTAATCAAGAAGAGTTACTGGCCCTGGCACTCCGACATAATTTACCAACTGTCACAGATATTAATCTTAAACTTAGTTCTTTAAAAAACAATGCAAAGAAAAGCTTTTATCAGAAACATAGTGCAAATATTCGTAAATATAAAATTGCGCAATATGAGGGGGGGGACAAAATCGGCCGCATTTTGGCTTATAAGGTGTCTGAGTCCAGAGCAGGCTCTCTAATTTCTAATATTCGGGGGTCAGATAACAAGATATATAATAAACCACAAGAGATTTTAGAGCTATTTGCTGAGTTCTATAAAACTCTATATACCCCAGAGAATCAGCCAGATCCGGATCTGATACGGGCCTATATTGAGGAATACGCAATGCGTGCAGCTGATAGCGTAGACCTGAGCTCCCTGTCTGATGATTTAACCATGATAGAACTACATCAGGCTATTAATCATTTGCCCGTGGGTAAAGCGGCAGGGGAAGATACTATTCCGTTGGAGTTATATAAGGCATGTTTATCCGAACTAGACCTGCTATTATTAGAAGTTATGCAGTCAGTAGGGATGAATAGAAAAGCACCCAAATCATGGAATAGGGCGAAAATAGTTTTTTTTCTAAAGAAAGACAAACCAAAGGAAGAGAGAGGGTCATACAGGCCAACTTCATTGATAAACACAGATGCAAAAATATTTGCTAAACTCCTTGCAATCAGACTGGTACCTATTATGCCTCAACTTGTCAATATCCAGCAACATGGTTTTATTCACGGGAGAGACACTACCTCACACGTAAACACGGCTATAACGGCCTTCGATGTCGCAGAGATAGAATCCACCCCACTAGGCATGATCTTATTAGATGCGGGAAAAGCGTTTGATCGAGTGGGGTGGAGCTATCTCTGGAACACGCTGCTTAAAATGGGGTTTAGTGGAAACTTTCTAAGGAGCATACAGGCTCTATATGACAATCCCTTTGCCTGCACTAGTTATAATGGTCTAACTTCCTCAGATTTTCCAATTATGCGTGGCACTCGCCAGGGCTGCCCTCTCTCACCCCTCTTATTTGCTCTTTCTTTGGAACCTTTTTTAATGGCTCTTAACTCGCAAAATGTAATTGTGCCCTTTAGCTCTGGCTCTCAAGAGCTTAAACTGACTGCATATGTGGATGATATTGCTATCTATACAAATGACATAAATAAGGCCCTAAAAGGAATTAAACTAGAGGCAATTAAATTTGGGAAAGTATCTGGCTATAGGCTTAACATACAGAAGACACAAGTTGTTGCCAATTATTCCCCCTCTACGGCTACTCCAGAGATTTGCAAGGTAGTTACCTATCTCGGTGTTAAACTCACGGCGAAAATATAAGAAATAAATCATATTAATTATAATGAATTAATCAAATCCACTGCTATACTTTTAAAGAAGTGGCATAGGTTACCTCTGAATATTATCGGCAGAATTAATCTTATTAAGATGAAGGTATTACCTAAGTTCTTATATTTATTTCGATCTATTCCATTGGCATTGAATAATCGGTTTTTTCAACAATTGGATGGTGTTTTAAACAGTTTTATCTGGGGCTATAAAAAAACAGGAAGATCGCTGAAACACTTGAAAAATAACACAAGTGAGGGTGGGCTTAACTTCCCAGACTTTAAGTTGTATTTTTGGTCCTCATTTTTTTCACGATTACGTTCTTTATTTCATAAGGAAGGAACCATATTTTCTCATTATCTTATGTTGAAGCAAGAGTCAAACATGTTTTTGTTTAGAGCAAATGACCCCAATTACTTCAAGAGGGTAAGGTTCAAGACGGCCAGGGATATAACAAAGATATGGAAGAACGTATTGATATATTGTAGGACTTCGTTCTTTCACCCGATGCTACCTCTTTGGGGTAACCCAGGTCTTCCAAGAGCATTTTCTGATAACATCAATAATATATGGGCAGAGAAGGGAGTTAGTACCTTGGCTGACTTATACGGCCCACAGGGATTTGTTGATTTTAATCTGCTTAAACTTAAATATGATTTACCGGAAAATGCCATATATAAATACTTACAGATCCATGATTTTTTAATCACTAAAAAAAAGATTCGAAGCATTGCAGACTGTGATATCTGGACTTGTTTATATTCTAAAAAAAACAAATCAGTTATTAGTGGGGCTTATAAACTATTATTAAAATATAAAACAAATGACCTGCCTAAACTAGCGGAGAAATGGGGGGTCCAACTTGGCTCTAATGTCACCCCGAAGCAAATAACGAACTCCCTTTCTAACATCAACAAGCTAGTAAGATCATCCAGCCTTAGGCTACAGCAGTTTAGTACAACGTGCATGCTCTACTATACTCCTGAAAGAATCTCCAGATGGTCCCCCAATCCCGATTTCACAGACCGCACAAAATGCCCCAAATGCTCTGGGGTAGCCGTTAATTTAGTTCATATGTTGTTTTCCTGCCCTAAGCTTAAAACTTTCTGGGACGAGATCCAAGATATTTGTAGAATTAAGAATATTTTTTTGCCTATTCTCACTGCCCACCTAGTTTTGCTAGATCATCAACCTACCCAAATCCCACAATCTCCTTTGGCAACCATACTTATCTCTTGTGCTAAACTAACTGTTGCAAGAGCCTGGATTGCTATAGATCCACCTACGGCCTGGGATTGGTGGGCTTTAGTAATGGAAATACATTCCATGGAATCTGCCCTAGCAAACTTAAGGGGAGGCCGTTCACTGATAAAACTTGAAAGAAATTGGGGAACTTGCTTCTCAACTTGATATTATTTTGTTAAAATTTTATTTCCTTTGACATTGTATGAAATTTATAAATTTATATACTTTTTTTTTTATCTCCACGTTCAACAACTTTGGATGTCTATGATCTTTCTTTGTCGTTTTGATGATACCTCTTTGTTCCTTCCTTATTGCAATATTTGCTGTATAATTTAACTATTTCTCTAATGTATTTAATGTCCTGGATATACATATTTGTATTTGTATTGTATTTTTTTCCTGTTAGCTTGTTTACAATAAAAAGTTTAAAAAAAATAAATAAATAAATAAAAAAAGACGATCCCATTTGCTACCGCAAAATCGATAAAGATCCTACCAATGAGTTACAAAATCAACTCTTTAAGATTATCCAGGAAGGCTTCGATCAAGGCTTTGTTGGCAAAAAAGAATGTGAGTACCTACAAATTAAACATCCTAAGGTACCCTTATTTTATGTACTACCAAAAGTACATAAGAATCAGAGTAAACCCCCAGGGAGACCCATCGTGGCAGGATGTGGTTCTCTCCTGGAACCCATTGCGAAGTATGTGGACTGTTTCCTCAAACAATTTATGACCCAAGTTGTGTCATACCTACAGGACACAACTGACTTCATAAATAAGTTGGAAACTGTAACCTTCCGTGAAGGGACAGATTTGCTTGTCACTCTTGATGTGACATCATTATATACACAAATCCCCCAGGAGGAGGCAGTGGCAGTCCTCTCCTTCTTTTTAGATTCACGTCCCAGACCTATGCAAGTCCCTACGAAATTCTTGGTAGACTTGGCCTCATTTGCCTTGAAGAAGAACTATTTTTGTTTCAACAAAGAATTTTTCTACCAAATAAAGGGGGTGGCAATGGGGTGCCCTTTTGCCCCGGAGTTGGCTGTGTTGTTTATGTCGATGTACAAGGACACGTACATACATAACAACAACCCGTATGGAGCACACATTTGTAAATGGTATCGTTTTATAGACGATGTCTTTATGGTATGGACGGGAGGAATCGACAATCTGAAACTCGTTTCCAAACTTTGTGACAGGGGGTACCCCAAAAAATTGGTGAAGGATTGTATGAAACGAGCTAGGTGGACCCCCCGCGAAACACTGCTGGAACGTAAAAAGAAATCTGAACAGAAACGCCAGGTCTGTGTGACCACCTTCTCCCCGAATGCTAATCAGCTGAAACGCATCATTGGTCAAAACTGGCATCTGGTGCAAAATCTAGATGAAAGCCTGAAAGATCCCCCGCTGTTTGCATTTAAACGTGAGAATAGTGTTGCAAACCATGTGGTAAGAGCCTCCATGCCTACTCAAAACCAACCATCTCTCCGCCAAATGATGGGTCTGGCACCCGTGCTAGGTCATCATAAATGCGGGACTTGTCTCTGCTGTGAAACTACTATACAGGGCTCTGTTTTCCAACATGGGGGCATATCCTGGAAGCATGAGGTGTTTAGCAACTGCAAATCAAAATTTGTAGTCTATGGCATCAAATGTCCATGTGACTGCCTGTATATTGGAAAAACAGAGCAGGAAGTGGGACAACGCATATCTCAACACAAGTCGAGGCTGAAGAGAAATGTCGAAAATGCTCCGCTAGTAAATCATTGGAACAGAATGCAACATGGACTTAACGATTTCAAGTGGACAGTCATTTCTAGGATAGAAAAGAACCCCCGAGGAGGCGATATGAGCCTCGTATTATCTAAAAGGGAAGCAATGTTAATTGTCAAATTTGACACGGCAGTGTCAGGTCTAAATGAACTCTCAGAAATCTCTAAGCTATGAACTCCTGTCGCGATGTTTTGGCTACCTGGTAACTAGCTCCAGTCTCTTTTCCTCACTAGAGATCCCGGTCATTTCATATAATTCATGTTATCTTTATAGTTTTGCGTGCATTCATTCAATTGGCTTATCATATGTTGCATGCGCCGTTGAATTGTGGTGCCGCTGCCTGTAGATGTCCACTTAATCACCCACCCCCTGATGACGCAGCGCAGATCAACTATAAAATGCTAAGTCCCCCGTGGTAGGGTAACGTGCATGCCCGAGTGACCAGTGCACATCGCGACGCCGACCGTTTGGAGTGCTCCGAAGAAGAAGTCCCAGATTCGGTAAGAGCAAGTTGGATCCTCGTCGTGTCTTTCAGCCTTTTGGCCAAGTCGATTAGAGCTTGTTGTATGACCGCTCCTCCAGCCGCCTTTTATTTAATCTTTTCCGCGGTGTATTTCTGTTCTCACAGCACACGCGACTTGCGCCTGCTTGTGCTGACGCTGCCACCACCTTCGGAGCTGCCTGATTGAGACGGGCTGAAGCACCAATATCGCTTCATACAGGTGATGTTATTCCCGCTTCCTGTAGTTGCTATTTAGCTCTCCCCCCGTCATGTCCCCTACTAAATGCCGTGTTTTTGTTATAACAGAACCCTGAGTCTGCTTTTTTTTATATAAAAAGACACGCCGATCTGTAAAGCCTCCGGTCCCCGTGGTCCTTCCGCCTGTGGCCCAATTCACCCCAGATTTCCTCTGTGGATCTATCTTCTTGCCGCCTGGGCACATTGATCTTCTCTCAGCGGTAAGAGAACCCTAAAGGGCTTAAGTTCCATTTTTAATGCCAATCCAAATCTTTTTCTGACTCATGACATGCTAATATCTGTTTACAGATTGGTTTCCGCTTTACCATTTCCCTGTCCCGGACCATCATAAGCTTCCACTGTAGCAACTTTGGTGGTAAGTTCCCTCCCGAACTGGATAACCTTTGATGTAGTCAACAAGTGTGTTTGAAACACATAGTTCTGAGTGTCGTTCTGAATTCCTCTGTTTCCCGCCATTCTATCCTTCAGTTCCCTTGACTAGACCTTCTCGTGCTGGGGATTCACTGAGTTTAGAGACTCTGATAGGAGCTATTCTCTCTGTAGCATATGCTCCAGTCAGTGTTAATTACAAATGTGTATAACCTTTTTTGCACTTGTCTTATTTGTCATTCTTGTTTTTAAGAAAAACATTTGTCTTTTCTGTTTTTGTTCAGTTGCCTGAGGCCCTGATGAGAATCTCCGAAGAATTAAAGGGGATTCGAAACGCGTAGGCCTATCTTCTTACTGGTCTGCCCTTGTGTTTAAGTGTCACACATGGGCGTCCCCAGGGGGGGGCAAGGGGAGGCACTTGCCCCCCCCTGGATCTGGTGAATCAGTGTGGCATTTATTTTCAATAAATAAAATGGAAGAACCGAACTTCGGAAGTTTTTATTTTGTGAGCAGGCCTCTTCATTGTAGAATTTTAGGCCAGCAGCAGCTCCAAAATCCCTATGACATCATGACGCCGGAGAGTGCTGCGCCACCTATCTTACGCTGCAAAGTACCGCGCAGGGCGCGCCCGCGCGTAAGGTCACACACAGCCGGGCCCCACCACACACACACACACACACAGTGGTTTTTGTTTCCAGGTCAAATCAGAATCCCTGGGCACACGCTCACTATCCTTTCACACCACTGTAGGTTCACGATCAATCTTAATCAGGGAATACAAGAAAGATTTAAGAAGACTAAATATAAATTTCCACAACAAAAATTGGAACGTTCACAGTCTAATTTTAATCAAAAACACATTACATATAAAAAATTTAGCGCTTAGCGACACAGTTAAAATAATTCAAAGAAAATTTTCTTTGAAAAAGAATAAAATACAGCAGTTAATTATTACATTTCATAACACATATTATCAAAATCAAGTTAAAAAGCATGGAGAGATATATAAATGACATGTCGTAGAGTCAAGGGTGACACATGAAAACAGATATACAAAAACCTAACACGAAAGGAAAAGAAACCCCCTCTATTGTCTGTGGCCTCTAGTTGTCTTTGCCACTACTGATGAGTAGATCCAAAGGCTTGTAATTTTTATATATAACGCTGAACAACAGTATCAAAAATACATGTATATCGGTTGTTGGCTAGGCCTAATTGGATTCTCTGTTGGAAAATGCGTCGACGCGTTTCGGTGCAGGACAAGAGATGTTGTGGCACCTTCCTCAGGACTTCAGTTATTGGGGTTATTTGCTTCAAAGCGTGGTGGCTTGCACCTTCTCTGTAGGTATACGGGAGAGAAGGGAGGATATCACTTACTTCATACAAGATGTGTGAGCATCACATTGTATTGCATACTATTATACATGCACAACATCTTTACCAACTATTTCTTAGGTAGTGGCTACTGCCCCTTCTGTCTCATAGTACACACCCTATAGTGTAATATATACGGGTATTCCTCGTAGGATAATCAACATACCGGAACTGAACCTAGAAGAAGTATCCCAAGTACCACGATTAAATCAATCCGGATACTCTCCCAAACCTATGAGGGGTAAGAATGAGTTCGGTATGCAAGACACCGTATGTGAGTGTGTACTATGAGTTGTTTTCCCCTGCCCTCCATCTAATACATCTCCACAACAAAATGGATACGGAGGGCAAAACTATGTTAATAGTAAGGAATGCAATGAGGAATTTAGAAATATAAACCCAAGTGTGAATATTATTGTTAAAATAGACAGTCTTTTCTAAATCGTTCTAAACAGAAAGACTACAGAAGTCGCACTTTAGGGGACAGAAGGGGCAGTAGCCACTACCTAAGAAATAGTTGGTAAAGATGTTGTGCATGTATAATAGTATGCAATACAATGTGATGCTCACACATCTTGTATGAAGTAAGTGATATCCTCCCTTCTCTCCCGTATACCTACAGAGAAGGTGCAAGCCACCACACTTTGAAGCAAATAACCCCAATAACTGAAGTCCTGAGGAAGGTGCCACAACATCTCTTGTCCTGCACCGAAACGCGTCGACGCATTTTCCAACAGAGAATCCAATTAGGCCTAGCCAACAACCGATATACATGCATTTTTGATACTGTTGTTCAGCGTTATATAAAAAAATTACAAGCCTTTGGATCTACTCATCAGTAGTGGCAAAGACAACTAGAGGCCACAGACAATAGAGGGGGTTTCTTTTCCTTTCGTGTTAGGTTTTTGTATATCTGTTTTCATGTGTCACCCTTGACTCTACGACATGTCATTTATATATCTCTCCATGCTTTTTAACTTGATTTTGATAATATGTGTTATGAAATGTAATAATTAACTGCTGTATTTTATTCTTTTTCAAAGAAAATTTTCTTTGAATTATTTTAACTGTGTCGCTAAGCGCTAATTTTTTTATATGTAATGTGTTTTTGATTAAAATTAGACTGTGAACGTTCCAATTTTTGTTGTGGAAATTTATATTTAGTCTTCTTAAATCTTTCTTGTATACCCTGATTAAGTTTGATCGTGAACCTACAGTGGTGTGAAAGGATAGTGAGCGTGTGCCCAGGGATTCTGATTTGACTTGTTGTCACTGTACCCTGTTCCCTGGTGATAGTGGGGTACCCTCTCTCTTGATACCCGTGTTTGTTTCCAGGGCCGGCCCGGTGACACAACATTAGGAGCAGCCCGGCGCCCGAGCAGGAATTCGGGAAAACGGCTGCTGCCTTGCCTGTTCCGAGTAGCATTTAGCGAAGGTCTGCAAGTAAGAGAAATCTGTTTCTCATAAAAAAATAATGGTTTGTCGTGTGTATAATATTATCTGAAGGCGGTAGTGGGTTCACGACGAATCACGACCTTTCCCTCGCATATCATCACAGCCCCCCCTTACGTCTGCTTGAGCCGCCGCCCAGGACCCATTAACTACAGAAAGCCTCACAGGTATTATTCATGCGCATAATTTAGTCAGCCCTGCCGCATAATTTGGCCCTCCCCTCCTCCCTTGATGCCTAATTCCAGCCCCCGGCCCGATCTATGGCTATCCACATCCACAAAACGTTGTAAAGCGAGGTGACGCCAGCGCATAAGTAAAGGTTTTAGAATTGCCTTTTCTTGAATGAATGGAGAGGAATCCAGCTGTAAAAGTTTATTTTACATGGAACACCGGACATCTTTTCAGCATCCGTGCACGGCTACAAAATGGTCATGTAGACTATGTTGCGGAATGTTGAAATTCTGCTGCCTTTTCATGTGTCTTTTCTACGCTGACAGAGGCTGGATCCATCGAGTAAACCTTTTTATTGCTCGGTAAGCCAGGTGCCCCCGGGTACCCCCGCTTCCAAAAAGGCCTGTTTCAAGACACCTTTCTGTCTGCAACAACCTAGTTAAAATCAAATTAGTAGCAGGCATTTGAGTGGTTCTCGTGAGGAGGCGGAGGGGGAGTGGTGTCAGCGCTATAAAATCTCCAAAATGAGCCCCGGCCTCGGGATGGAAGGCCTGGCAGTCTGCGTTTAATTTTCGCAAATATAATTACACGTTTTGATCTGCCTACGCAGAGTTAAGAACGACCTGAATGTACTAGTGCTCCTATATTGTCATAGAACTCCGTTCTCAAACACAATACCATTAAACTAGCTTTAATACATGCTATATTCGTGTGGGAAACTTTTAGTGTGTTGGTGGTTTTTGACAATTTTGCTGTCTTCAAAAGTGCAGAACAAAATACGTGAAATAAAGAAAACAGCTGCCAAAATGTAACTCGTGGTGGACCGAGTATTTCCACTCACAAAGATCCAGTAGCACAGTGGGTTATTGCGTTTGTCACAGAGATCCTTTGGTCGCTTACAGTTCATAAGTTAAAGTCCTAGTGTAGCACAGTGAACTATTAACTGGCAACAAAGAGCTGCAGGCAGACTATAAGACATGGATTAGAAATGTATGTTTTTCCTCTGTCTTTCCTTATCTCAAGGTTTATATAAGTGTGTTTGGATGGAAATAAATTATTATTGTAAAACCAATCCCAACCACTGTTGCATTTTAAATCTTGAGTTTGTACTTCTTCTGATGAAGCACTCTTAAAATATTCTGCCTACCAGAATAGATGACATGTGACTCCTACACCGTGCAGTTCTTGTTTTTTGCAATATTTCTTATATGTTGATTTACACACACATGATTCATTGTCTGCATAATATGTATCTGATGGTAAATTGTTCTGACACCCTATATTGGTATGACTACTGCTATAAAAGAAATTAAATACATGTTAGAGAAGGGCTATGGTGAGCTGAGGGTACCTTTGGAGGGTGATAGCGAGGAAATAGAAGAAGGTCATTGGCGTCACCGACAAAGATTGTTGCACTGGGCACAACCAGACCTAAAGCTGGCCCTGGTCTCACTACCCAACCTCCCACCACGCAATTCTGATCAGGTGGCAACTAGGATTGCCACCTGACCATGGGTGTCCGCAGGGGGGACAAGGGGGGCTAAAATTCCTCTGATCATCAGCCTTTAGCAGAATGACACAGAAACTGTTTAAATCTGCCCAACGGGGCCCAATAAAATATCAGGAGAAGTCTGGCCCCCTTGGACACTGAGTTAGTCTGGGAAGCAAGTGGCATCCACCATCCCAGATCCACAGGATATCTCTGGGGATGGCCAAAAGAGGGTCAGAAGAAGAGGGGGTTGTTTTTCCTTCCACCTGGACTTGTTCAAAGCAGGCAGGAGAGCATGGAATCCTTCAAGTTCCCACATAGCACATGGGCTGTCCAGGCCCTGCTGGGAGCTGGCAGTGGCCTGACAGCATTGGGGCTCTCCTGTAGCTATGACTAGGCCACAAGCAGGAGCTCCATTGGGGGTGGGCATCCATGTTTGAAAAGAAAGCAAACACAAAGGCACTTGCCTTTGAGGCATTTCTCTTGGAGACCGTCTATTAGTATTTAACACCTTCCATGCTCATGACGAGCTGAGCTCGACATGAGGCTCGGAACGCTCACACGCTGGGATAATTCCCCTACTGTGCTGAGCGTTCCACAGGAACGGGTACAGCTGTGACAAGCTCAGCTTGTCATAAGCACCGGAGCGCTGTGCCTCATGACGAGCTGAGCTCGTCATAAGCATGGGGGCGCTGTGCGCGCCCCCTGTCCAAGGCACAGTGGAGGAATTACCCCCCGCAGCGAAGGGGTTAAAGCCTCGGGCTCCCACAATACTTTTAGATACCTGAAATTTTGCATAGTGTCTCCTCATAGTGCATGTGAGAGTGCATGAGCATCACAAGTCATTGAAAGGTATTTTGGGGAACTGGTCTGCAGCAGCTTCCCACCAAAGCACAGTCTACTGTTTGCTACATGCAGCTGAATTGTGACCTGCGGCCCTTTTTCCTTTTCAAGCACTCATGGAGCTTGGGTGTATATTTATACGTGTTTATATTATGCTGGTGTTGTTTTTTTGTTGTATTGTATCTGTGAGTATGTTGGTAGGTGGCTATAATAGTTATTTAGCTATTATTTCCAGGTAGACTACTCCGTTGTTATTTTACAAAGAGTTTGACTTTGAATTGTAGCATTTCGTAAAACTTCATTTAGTAAGGTTCCACAGTGGGTGAATGCGTGTGCTGCTAAGGTCAGTGTGTATTCTGTATATCACAATTCAATTCCTACTAGGATAACTCAGTAGGTTAATATGCTTGCTTTGTGCAACTGCAGATGTAGACTGTGGCAAGGGGACCTATATGGAATAACATGGGGTTTGCATACAGGACTGAAGTGCACAGAGATCTATCGATGCTAGTGCTGGCACTTCATGGTATCGACTGAGATGCAATGGCAGTACATTGTGCATATTCCAGCATTGGAATTTCTGGTAGTTCAACTGCGGTGTTATTGCAGAGCGGTGTGTAGGAAACAGGATTATTGTGTAACAAAGTGACAGCAATTACTTGGTACGAGGTCTGAGATGCACTAGCAGGGCTGTGAGTTCCAGTAATGTGCAGGTTTGTGGTGCAATGGGAACTGTGTTTGGCATCAATTAGCAATTTTGAAGTTGCATCCAGGAAGAATCGAAGTGCCTGCCTACCTGTGTGCAAGTACAACTTATTAGTCAAGGTAGATGGGGCGTCATGGCGCCCCAAATCCAGGCGCACTGCTGATTCTGCACTTGTTTTAATTTATTCCATTGTTCCATTATTTACTCCAAAAAATCCAAAATACTCCGTGGATTGGAATGATGTTATTTCATTTATTTCCGATGTACTATCAACACATGATTAGCCAATGCTTTTCAATGATACTTTTCCTACCGCGGATATGCCACAACAGGCCTTTTTCCGGGCACGTATCTCAAACAATATACATCCTTAATATTCAATGCTGATGTATCCCAATGCATTTCAAACTTTTATAAGTTCTTCCTCAGGGGTTCACTGAAAAATTAAACGAAACATTGCTGTGAGCATATTGCTTAAATAGCTGCAATTGAATACAATTTACACCAAAGTTACATAGCTCTGCTGTGCATTTTAATCACCCCATGGTTATACGCGCTGCCCACAGAACTCGGAGCTGAAATGCTACCGTAATTACATTAAAGTGAATCACCTTCCTGTCTTAACTATCCCGGTGTTGAACCCTCCTTAACCCCACGCTCCATCTCCAGTGTACCACCCCCGTTGATGTCCTCCCACTATCTATCCTAGTATATCTTGCCATAATTCCATACCTGCAATATTAAGTGCTTCAAACGCGCGCAGAGGCGGTGTCGGACTTCGCGCCATCTACTCCCATTAAATAAACTGTTGAGATGAAATCCCGCCGTTTTTAAACCCACCTATCCCAGCGTGTCATTGCCTTCCACTCTGTGGGATACTACCATTCCCATAATACATTTCAGCCCACAACCCGGTCTCCCTGCACCCACGTGATTCACATAATCGTTTCTTACTGTTCCCCGCCCACCCTATTGATCAAATCTAATGCGCATAAAAGCAATCTTTCTAACCACGTGATGTTTTTACATGAAGATTTTTAACATGACATGTATCAACGACGTAAAACACAGTAAAAATCGCACTCTAAATGATAAAACATGAAGCTCATGTCCTTGCTTAATGAAAGCAAAATGCGTCCAAGCGAATTTCATTAACTTTTTAAAGATGTGCTTTTCATGTTAGTTTTCAGTCCATCAGACGTCTGTTGTTTTAACTTGTTCATTACTTTCTATGGGTGCTACTCGCAGATCGGGCAGACAAATATTCACAAATCTGGTCAAAGTTGCCGTGCACACCTGATTTTAATTTTTAAACCGTTGTATTCCATTTCTTCATTTGAGACGTTTTTGCGTGCACCCTGGATGTACGTGGTCCACCCGTTAGCCACGTAGAAGTTAAACATTAGTCAAGGTAGATGGGTCGTCATGGCGCCCCAAATCCAGGCGCACTGCTGATTCTGCACTTGTTTTAATTTATTCCATTGTTCCATTATTTACTCCAAAAAATCCAAAATACTCCGTGGATTGGAATGATGTTATTTCATTTATTTCCGATGTACTATCAACACATGATTAGCCAATGCTTTTCAATGATACTTTTCCTACCGCGGATATGCCACAACAGGCCTTTTTCCGGGCACGTATCTCAAACAATATACATCCTTAATATTCAATGCTGATGTATCCCAATGCATTTCAAACTTTTATAAGTTCTTCCTCAGGGGTTCACTGAAAAATTAAACGAAACATTGCTGTGAGCATATTGCTTAAATAGCTGCAATTGAATACAATTTACACCAAAGTTACATAGCTCTGCTGTGCATTTTAATCACCCCATGGTTATACGCGCTGCCCACAGAACTCGGAGCTGAAATGCTACCGTAATTACATTAAAGTGAATCACCTTCCTGTCTTAACTATCCCGGTGTTGAACCCTCCTTAACCCCACGCTCCATCTCCAGTGTACCCCCCCCGTTGATGTCCTCCCACTATCTATCCTAGTATATCTTGCCATAATTCCATACCTGCAATATTAAGTGCTTCAAACGCGCGCAGAGGCGGTGTCGGACTTCGCGCCATCTACTCCCGTTAAATAAACTGTTGAGATGAAATCCCGCCGTTTTTAAACCCACCTATCCCAGCGTGTCATTGCCTTCCACTCTGTGGGATACTACCATTCCCATAATACATTTCAGCCCACAACCCGGTCTCCCTGCACCCACGTGATTCACATAATCGTTTCTTACTGTTCCCCGCCCACCCTATTGATCAAATCTAATGCGCATAAAAGCAATCTTTCTAACCACGTGATGTTTTTACATGAAGATTTTTAACATGACATGTATCAACGACGTAAAACACAGTAAAAATCGCACTCTAAATGATAAAACATGAAGCTCATGTCCTTGCTTAATGAAAGCAAAATGCGTCCAAGCGAATTTCATTAACTTTTTAAAGATGTGCTTTTCATGTTAGTTTTCAGTCCATCAGACGTCTGTTGTTTTAACTTGTTCATTACTTTCTATGGGTGCTACTCGCAGATCGGGCAGACAAATATTCACAAATCTGGTCAAAGTTGCCGTGCACACCTGATTTTAATTTTTAAACCGTTGTATTCCATTTCTTCATTTGAGACGTTTTTGCGTGCACCCTGGATGTACGTGGTCCACCCGTTAGCCACGTAGAAGTTAAACATTAGTCAAGGTAGATGGGGCGTCATGGCGCCCCAAATCCAGGCGCACTGCTGATTCTGCACTTGTTTTAATTTATTCCATTGTTCCATTATTTACTCCAAAAAATCCAAAATACTCCGTGGATTGGAATGATGTTATTTCATTTATTTCCGATGTACTATCAACACATGATTAGCCAATGCTTTTCAATGATACTTTTCCTACCGCGGATATGCCACAACAGGCCTTTTTCCGGGCACGTATCTCAAACAATATACATCCTTAATATTCAATGCTGATGTATCCCAATGCATTTCAAACTTATGCCATAATAGGGTGCTCTGCTACAGTCTGTCAGTTATGATGCACAGCGAGGCCAATAGCAGTGGTGGTATAGGGCATAATTAAGGTGCAGAGTAGGGTATGTGTTCTAGTATTTGAATACTAGTAGTACGACACGATTGTGAGCCAGGTAAGAGAAGGGAGCTAATTTGGGCTACAGTGTTGACATTGCTCTACACTGTTGCAGCCTCCCCACTTTTTCAGTCTTGTGCAATCTTCCCTGGCAGTCTGACCCCACATGTTGTGTTTCCTTACCTTGTGTGCACTGTGGTCAAAGGGAGAGCAACCAATGCTGCTGTGTGCGCTTATCCAATGTTTAACACTATTACCTTGAGTGTAGGTACAAGGGTTGCTGTTGAATTTGTGTAACATTGACTGAGCCTTTTCTACCTTTTAAAATCAGCACTTAATTTAAATGACTGCTATGTACTGTTGTTTTTTTTATTTTGTAACTATCTTTCTATGCAGTTCTACTTTAGTGCAAAATTAAAAATGAATAGAACATGGCAAATGCACCCAACACAGCTCAGACATACTGCAGTGGGCCTCACAAGGACTCCTCATTAATACAACCTCCCACAGCACACAGTAGACAGGATTCTTCACAAGCAAGCACAGCATATATTTGAGGTTTAACCTACTACCTACAAAACTACTAATAATGACACACAAGTACTACCAAGCCCAACACACTGAACTGAACCATTCAAAATAAATTGATTTTATTGTATGGGTAATAAACACAGTACAAATTAAATAAATATGAACAACTCGTAAACATTCGAAAGTACTCAGCCTCAGAACTTAAATGAATATCAATGTACCCAAAGCAGAGTTCCTACATACCATCAAAGCACATCGTCAAACAGTGCATATCACCCATCCAACACAGTACTAATATACTAGCAGATGGACATCAGGTTTCTGCAATAACACTCTATACTCAGAGTTAATTGACACTCATACAAACCTGGCGAGCTGGTAATGAGGTCAACCTTTTGCCCCCCCCTGGAAAAAATTCTGCGGACGCCCATGTACGTCCATCTATAGACTCTTTGCTAATTGCTGTACATTACCTATTTACATTTATTTGCAAAGACTGTTTGAAATTGAAAATTCTTTTGGTTTTGGGCCATTTTTCAACCAATCATTCTGAATGTTTTGTTTAACTAAGGCAGTTCCAGTTATATACTTTTTCCTTGTAGATAATGTATATATGGTATGTTTGAGCTAAGTCTGTATGTGTTGAATGTGTGGCGAATGTGATATGATTGCAGTTTTGAATGGTGGTTCGCTCCAAGTGACTGTATTCTTATGTGTCCGTTCTCATCTTGATTTTTTCCTAATGTTTCCTTCTCAAATGTAAAAATGAATTTTATAAAATATTGTTGATTTTCTATAAATAAAATTGCGACTAATAAGCATTCCCTTTCTGGAATTCGATTTTCTGTTTGTGGAGGATTAACCATAGTCCTAAGTTATGTTTATCAGTACAGGCACCTTCTGTTGTTATTTGTGATATAGGCTCAGCCTTGCTGATTAGAGCCAGCCCTATTTTGTTCCCACTACTAGCACCAACATAGGCATGCTTGCGCCATAGTGCAAGGGTGCCTCCTTTGCGGTAGGATTGGTTTTGTGCAAGAAGGGGTACCCCTTTTTATGTGTGATGCAGGATGTAAAGCACAGGGAAAGAGGAAAAACAATGAGAAATACAAATATTTCTCCTTGTTACACCTCCTCTGGGAGGTTTTGGCGCTGCTCCAGGTTTACGTGATTAAGTAAATCTGGGGCAGCGTCAAAATACATGGATGCTGCGGGGGAAACCCCACCTCAATGTCTCTGGAATGCCCCCTTGGCACAGAGTAAAGCAAGGTAGTGGCTTGCGCTGCTTTGTCCTACTCCAAATCAATGAGGCCATGCAAAGTTATGCAGAATGGCTTTGTGCCCCCTCATAGATATGATTGAGAGGCTTGCGCTGCATGAGCTCAAAAAATAGTGATGCTGCGGTGGCGCAAGCCTCTCATTAATAAGCCCCAAATTGCTTAAGGATATCAAGTGGCTGATTAACATGTAGGCTGTGGTTTCATTTATTTAATCTAGGTGCAACTAATTAGGGGAGGTTGCATAAGACTTTAATGTTGAGTTTGGGAGTGTGTGACAGAAAATTTCTAGCATTCAGGGGAAAAACGCAGGCTCCTGCAGATCTTGCGGTGCCGGGGGCCCTAACCATTCAAGGGGATCCAACCAATCAGTGGGCCCCAATTTAGCCAAGTCCAATGAGAAGTGGTGGTCTCAGGGAACTCTCCTCATACTCTACAGGGGGAGCATCACTTTGTGTTATGCCACTGTTCCCATTCACCACCCTATCCCCCCCCAAAAAAGGTATCTAACTTAAAATTAGAGCACAGACATGTTTTGTACCAGTGGCTCCTAGCCCTCGAAAGAAAAAGACTAGAGAAGGTGAAAAACATAGCTGAAAGCGCGATTTCGGAAACCTCTACTGCCGAAATCAAAGGGCTTCACTGGCTCTTAAAGACAGAAAGACATTCAAGATGCTCTGCCTTTCATTAAAATGCACAGAAAAACGACTGTAAAGCATTATTATTCCACAATCGCCAACTCACAGCTGACACTCAGCAGAAGGACATTGAGTAGTACAAAGTACAAAAGTACAAAACGTCATAGTTTAAGTTAATAAAAACCGTAACAATATTCCAAACGACAATTAATTTCCAGACAATGAAATTGTTAAACTTGAATTTCGTATTTTTTTAAAACCACCAAGACGAAGCACATTACAGTCTACTGTATTGCTTTCATTTACAATCTCAATATAAAGTGCATTAGTACCATTAAAAAAAAAACAGTCTGTGAATAACTTTTGTAACTGGGAGGTTAGATAAAATGGGCTTAATCATCCAAAACATATTATTATATTGCTATCACTTCCAGTCCCAATAAAAGGTAAATGAATACAGTTAAAAAACGATTTCTAATGTACTTCTTTAACTGAGGCATGGATACTTGGTCCATTTTGTTGTTTCATATAGTATCAAACATTTCATCATCTTACTGTTCAATTGGGGATCTGTTGGGTCAAGGCCTTTAATTATAGCCAATCTGCAAAAAAACGAATGCCCCTATCGTTGACAGCTCTTTTCAATAACAGGGTTCGAGGAGTTTTCAAAAAGGGGCATAAACAAATCACATGAATAAAATCTTTCCTCAAGGCACCAAATAGATTACATAACCTAGGACCGTTATACTTACTTGTTGGTTGATCAGCCAAACTGGGTAATGCCCCAAACCTGGTGGCCAGGAGCTTAAGTTTCCTATGCAATGCATACATTCTGTATAGATATTATGCAAAGGAGCTGTTATGTAGAACTGCAGGACCATCCAGGTATGAGACCGCTTGGCTAATTTACTTGTGTCCTCTAGTAGTGAATGGACTTTGGCTGTTTTGTTAATCTCCCTACAAAAATCAAGAAAGGAGGAATTCTGCGCCCACAGTTCTGTTGTTTTCTTCTTCCTTTGGCCGCCACAATGCATCATTTAGACAATGGCTCAGTTTAACCAAATTTTATACCAGGTTTTATAAGCAGCATATCTTCTCTCAATCACTTGTTGTGTAAGACCAAATTCCAATCGCACCTGTACCTGGATGCATTTTGAGGTAAACTAAAATAAGTTTTTACATTTTTGTTTTGCATCGTTACCATTTAAAGCGATGCTTGGGTAATTTGACGCCCATAACTGCTAGCATTGGTTTGAAAGATGGGGCCCTTAATTTTTTCGCAAGGGCACTGAATTCGTAGATTAGGCCATTTCCTTTTTATCAACATATTGTGTCATGAAATTGGAAGTTCAGTCAATCATCTATGTGAATCCCCGGATATCTGTAAGTGTTGACTACCCCTAAAGCTGTTTCTCCCAGCTTAATTAGGTGTTGAGGTAAGCGCTGGTTCCCAATAGACATGGTTTTTGTTTTTGAGATGTTGATTTCCAAGGCATTGTCCTTGGCAAATGTTGATAATTCATTTAATAATCTTTGTAAACCATCTCTTGTTAGGCTGAGCAAGTGAATGTCATCAGCATAAGAAGGATGTGTTATAGATAATGGGCCCATACATGGTGGATGGCAATTCACCCGATTTAATCTTGGAGAGGTCCACCATATAAAGATTCAATAAATGAGGCACTAGTACACAGTCTTGCTTTGTACCGATCTCTGTCTGTATTTCCCTAGACAGTCTTGTGCCATTTACTATTTTTATACAGATTCAAGTGCCCGTGTACAATTGTATTACTGTGTGTAGTATTGTTTCTGGAAGGCCCCAATTCTTTAGTTTGCTCCACAACAACCCTCGGTCTACACTTTTAAATGCTGCTTTGAAATAAATAAAACAAACTTGTAACTTTCTCTGCAGACGTTTGTACCTTTCCGCTATTACGCAAGGGCTAGTATGTTTGTTATTGTACCAAACCCTTTACAGAACCCTGTTTGGTTGAAAAGGATCATCTTGCTGCTGTTAGGCCATTCCATCAGATCCTTAAGGAATAGTGATGCATAGTATTTGGCTTCAACATCCATAAGTGCTATATGCCCTTAGTTGTCCGGATCCCACCTGTCGTCCCCCCTTAAATATTGAGCCTTTCCAGCTCATAGGCAGAGTATTCGCTGTTCCTACCACGTTATATAGCCTTGACAACTGCATCGCCCAATAGTCGGAATCACTCCTAAAGATGGCCTGGGGGATACCATATGGCCCAGGGGCCCCATTCCTTCGTCCTGATTAATTTATTTTATACCGTTTATACCATATAGCATTGACTATCCAGAACTATTGGGGATGCTAAGGTTATACTCAGCTGTCTGATAGTTCCTGATAACCTCTGATCTGAGTTGGTATGGCTTTTGTCTATCTCTTTATTGACATAGAATAGAGCTCCTTTAAATGTCTCTCTTAGGTGGAATGCCCAAACTTACTGAGTCACAGATGCATTATTTATGATTTAAGGTTACCTAGTTGTCCCGTTTATTATTTCCTGAAAAGCTCTGCTGTTGGTTTGTTTGGCACAAAAGAGCAGCTTTGTCCACAACATTTCCTGTTTTATTTGTTGATCCTCCCAGATTTGCCTTTTGAATACCTTCCTAATACTTTTTATATTATCCCAGGTGCTTTTTGCAGCAATTATGCTTATATTCTTTCTGACTGCCTTGCTTACTTCTTTTGTTACTGTGAAAGCTTGACGTATGCTTATTTGTTGTTTTCCATGCATAATAATTTTTGGGTTTCTCATTATCATATTCGTAGTAAAGGTTGCCCAATTTGCCGCTCGACTACTTTCTAAACTTATGTTTGTTTCTAGTATGTCTTTTGCTAGCATTGTTAGTTTTGGTAGTGTATCTGCCGACCATAGTATGTGCTATAAATTAGTTGTTGTCAACTGGCCCACCTCTTTGGGGGCCAGCCTATGTTTTGTAGGGTTTATTCTTATTTCCAGATGCTTGTATGCGTGATCACTTTGGGTTGTGTATTTATTAGTATATTTCCCGACTTGATTTGGTAATGGTAGAGTTAAAAATGTACAGTTGATTATTTGCTGTGCATTTGTACCTTGATAAATCCATTGAGGGGGGGTGTCGTCTTTGGTCCCACCGTTTAATACTCTCAGGCCTAGATGTTTCAAGACCAGAACTATTTTTTGCCCATTCCAATCCTGTCGTCTTACTGGTGAGGGCATTGTGTAGGCACGGACCAGAACATATTGTGTGCTGCTTTTTTCTCGTCTTCCTCTGGAGTATAAATTAGGTTTGAGTTAAAATCACATTATAATTATTTCCCAGTCTGGATTCCCAAATCTAATATATGTTATTATTGAAAGAAGTTTATCATATTGTGATTGTTTTTTCTTTACATTCTGGTGCAAATAGACATTTATTAATATTATTGTTGTTGACACATAGTTGGACCCTTGGTCCAATTTAATTACTTGTAGGTCTGATTTTGTACTGCTGAGCTGTTCTGATCTCACTGTCAATGCTGTAGATACGTATACTGCTAGGCCGCCTTTTGCTCTTCTATACCGATGTGTTCTTATGGCATAAACTTAATGGAGTGTATAACTGGCCACTTCTTTTGGCACAGTCAGCCAAGTCTCTTGGAGCGCAATGATCTCATATTTTTTCCAATTTGTTGCTAAGACATTGTCCTGTTTTTCTCTTTTTGCCTCTGCAATGTTCCAAAATAGAAGCTTTAGGGAGCCAATATGGATGCTTTTTCTTTGTGCTGTAAGGAACTCCCTTTTCGGCGCATTAGGAGTTGAAGCTATCCATTTACTTTGGTTTGGGTCCTTTTCCTGTGTTTGTCTGTTCTTGATTCTTTCAGTGTCAAGCACTTTTGCTCGAGCATTTTGTAACACTGAAAATACTGGAGTGTTTTCTGGTTGTAGACTATGCCTCTTAGATGGCTTTGTCAGAGGTGAAGGGTAACATGGTCTTGGTGATTTAGTAAGTGTAATGCCCCATGATTCAAATTATTGTCTGGCATTTATAATAGATAGCCCAAGTTCCTCATTTCTCAAGGTCGAGAGGGTACTTTCAGCCTGTTTCTTTTTTTCCTTGGGGAGGAATTTAATTGATAACACACCTGTTGGCAATTAAATTGCAGGAATGTTAGCAATTATTCCCATTATGTTTCCTCTGTGGAGTATATTTTGCTGCCCCTGTGTTCGTTTTGAACCTCTTCTGTTTGAAAATACGTCTGTTGGACCTCCTCAGACTCCTTTTTGTCCTGATTGTCCTTGCTTAAGCTAGTTATTGAGTGCTTGGTAGCTGAGAGATCCGGTCTACATCTGTTATTTTTTGTTCTTCCCTTGCTTTTTTATTGTTTGGGTGCTTTGGTTGAATTTAGATCTGCTCGCTTTGACTGCTTTGCCACTATGCTGTTGATTGGATCTTCTTGATTTGCATGTGGTAAATTACTTTCCATTCCGTGTTCTCATTTGGATTGGCTGTGAGAATAGCTTGCTTAGTCTTGTTATCCTTTCCTTGTGAGCTATCTCATGATTGGTCTGTATTGTATTAATTGAATCATCCGTTCGTGCACTGAGATTTAATAAATTCCATGGTGAAAGTTGTTCTTCAATTACCTAATTCTCGTCTTTCATCACTTGGGGCCTGTTTACGATGGCAGAGGAACTGCCAACGACAGGCTGTCAGTGGTGGTCCCTCTGCCATTGTAAAGCAGTTTTCCCCCACCATATAATAATGGTGGGGTAAACATGGTGGTCAGAAAGACCGACCACCACAGTTTAGATGGGCGATTCAATCAGACTGCCTGTCGGACTCACCGCGTGTCCCTTATTTGAGGCTGTGCCTGTCAGGCACTGTCATAGGAATTATATTAGCCCTGTTCTCTGGTCCTTCCGCAGCAGTCAACCTGCCGCAAAATGACTGGCAGAAACGGATAATTCCTGGGGCAGGGACATGTTCCCTGTGGGGCACCAATGGTGTTCCTCTACATGGCCCTGTGCCATGTGGAAGGCATCACATGATGCCTGCCATGTAGTGCACGGTCTTGTACACTCCATATGTTTTGTATCGTGGTGGGGGCTGCTACCCGCATCCTCACTGCAATACAAAAGATAGGGAATTTGACCGCCGTGGTGGTGGTTGCATCATTATTCGGATTGTCGGTTGGCCGCCTCGTAGGCAGCCGGTCCCAAATCCGATACGATGGCGGATGGACTGAAGTCTGCCCGCTATCATAATGAGGCCCTTGGTTTGTATAAATGCTTGGCATTACTTGTGCTGGTTGTTCTTTTTTGTTTCAAAGATGTAGAACAATCTCTTCCCACTTTGTGTGGCTTTCTTTGCACAGTTGTTCTTTCTAGATTATCTCACCAGTTTTTTCTGTCTCTTAGTTTGAAAGCACATTTGGGATTTTTTTGTTCAACTGTGAGGATCGATGGTTGTTTTACTCGCTTTGTGTTGATAGATTCCACTCTTGACCCTCCTATGCAGTTCCCAAGCGTTTCATTTATACCCTGTGACTTTGAATGCACGATAGGAAGAGCTTGCGTATTAAATTTCTGTGTTCCATCAGAATAGGTTGCACTTTTTGTCTGGTCATGGCTGTTTACTTGTCTTTCATTTAGAATACCTTATAGAATCCCTGACACTGTGCTCAACTTATCTATTATTGGACCACAAGCACACTCCCTAATTGCTACTGTATCTATACCTCACTCCTCGATTATTTGGTCTGCCAATTTTTCAAAATGTGTATTTATTCCAGCAATATATGAAGCTATTAAATTCTTCAGGTCTATCTGTATGTCAAGCTTGTCTGACTGCAAATTGCGCACAGTTATTGATGATTTTAGGACTTTTAACAACGCTATACACACTGTTTGATATTTCACCACTTTTGCTTCTGTTATGCAACCATCCTCTGTGCGGTCTTCTTGAGTTATATTTTGCTCTTTTGTTTTTTCTGTTATTATTATTATTTTTCTCTGTTATTCTCATTTCATTAAGATTTGTGTGTCTGGATTATCAAATTTAATTTGTTTCCCGCCGGGTTATGCCTTTTCTGAGTTTTGATTTAGGTAAACTGTTCCAGTGTGCTGGATATTTCAATTATCGGCTACAAATGGACTTGTTTTGTAGCACTTTTTGAATTTTTCATCCAATTGTCTGATTGGTTATTGGTTTTAACATCTAATGCTGGAAAGAGGTCTGTATTACTTGTTAATGATATTGAGTGAAGCCATAAACTATTCAATGCCACATTTGGGGGCTGAGAGTTAACTAAGACGTCTCATTGTGGACCTTCATCTTTTGACATTTCTTTGAATTGGCCCTCTTTTGGTGCTGGTTTTGGTGTAGAATATGGTCAGTCTGAGGCATGTACTTGTGCCTGAATGAGTAACCGACTACAAGTTGCCTGATCTTCAATCCCATCTTCTTTTTTAATACTTTTTCTATTATGTTGTATCTTTTTTAGTGTTGGAGCTATGTTTTTTTAACTGCAGATATCTTTTGTGGTATCAATGGATTTGGCAGACCCTCTGTTTCTCCTGTGTCTTAGTAGATAACTGTAGTCGAATCCTTTAGAAACATACATTTTTTGCTGGGTATCATTTTACCAAATAAAGAGTGTATCAGTGATATTAACAGACTGGTTGATCCTTGGCCGCTTTTTGTTGGTGTTTCCATAACGTCAATCAATCAATGATCAATCAATCAATGACACTTGTAAAGCGCGCTACATACCCGTAGGGTCTCAAGGCGCTGGGGGGGGGGGGGGTGCCGCTACTGCTCGAACAGCCAGGTCTTCAGCTTCTTCCTGAAGGAGAGGTGGTCTTGGGTCAGGCGCAGGTCGGTCGGAAGGGAGTTCCAGGTCTTGGCGGCCAGGTAGGAGAAGGACCTTCCTCCTGTAGTCGCTCTTCGGATGCGGGGGACGGCGGCGAGGGCGTGGTTGGCTGATCGGAGGTGGCGTTTGGGAGCGTAGAAGTTGACTCGGCTGTTGAGGTAGCTCGGGCCTTGGTCGTGTAGGGCTTTGTGTGCGTGGGTGAGGAGGCGGAAGGTGATTCTTTTGTTGACGGGGAGCCAGTGAAGGTCTCTCAGATGTCCGGAGATGTGGCTGGTTCGTGGGATGTCGAGGATGAGTCTGGCTGAGGCGTTCTGGATCCGCTGGAGTCTCTTCTGGAGCTTGGCGGTGGTACCGGCGTAGAGGGCGTTGCCGTAGTCCAGTCGGCTGGTGACGAGGGCCTGGGTGACGGTCTTCCTGGTCTCGGTGGGGATCCACCAGAAGATCTTCCGTAGCATGCGTAGGGTGTTGAAGCACGCCGAGGAGACGTTGTTGACTTGCCTGGTCATGGAGAGGGAGGAGTCCAGGATGAAGCCCAGGTTGCGTGCATGGTCTGTCGGTTTGGGTGCGGTGCCCAGGGCGGGAGGCCACCAGGAGTCGTCCCAGGTGGAGGGTGAGGGGCCCAGGATGAGGACCTCCGTCTTGTCCGAGTTCAGTTTCAGGCGGCTGGTCGTCATCCACTCGGCTACCTCTTTCATCCCTTCGTGCAGGTTGGCTCTGGCGGCGGTGGGGTCGTTGGTCAGGGAGAGGATCAGCTGGGTGTCGTCGGCGTAGGAGATTATGCTGAGGTTGTGTTTGCGTACGATGGCCGCGAGGGGGCTCATGTAGACGTTGAAGAGGGTGGGGCTCAGAGATGATCCTTGAGGGACGCCGCAGATGACTTCGGAGGCCTCTGACTTGTACGGTGGTAGGCGGACTCTCTGAGTTCTTCCGTCGAGGAAGGAGATGATCCATTCCAGCGCCTTGTCCTGGATTCCGATGTTGCTGAGGCGCCGTACTAGGGTGCGGTGGCAGACCGTGTCGAATGCCGCAGAGAGGTCTAGGAGGATGAGGGCCGCTGTTTCTCCATTGTCCATCAGGGCTCGGATGTCATCGGTGGCGGCGATGAGGGCGGTCTCGGTGCTGTGATTGGCTCGGAAGCCGGACTGTGAGGGGTCGAGGGATCCGTTCGTCTCGAGGAAGGCAGCCATCTGCTTGTTGACGGTCTTCTCGATGACTTTGGCTGGAAACGGGAGGAGCAAGATGGGGCGGTAGTTCTTGAGGTCGGTGGGGTCCGCTGTTGGTTTCTTGAGTAGAGCGCTGAGTTCGGCGTGTTTCCAGCTCTCAGGGAAGATGGTGGGCTTGGGCTTGGGCTTCTTGGTGACTTTTTTTGTGTTTTTTGTGCCACTTGCTTTCTAAGTCTTCAAGACCTCATTCTTTTTTTTTTGCGCAGGGTCTTGTTGTCAAAGCTGTTGTAATTAGGGACTGTTTTGTCGTTGTGATTGAATAAGATCAACTTTAGTCTTGTTTGGCTGGTATAAGAATAAGTGACTTGGGGGCATATGTATCAAATACTCTATTTGCGATTCTCAAATACCGATTTTTTGAGAATCGCTATTTGAGAATCGCAAAACGAGATGTAATTATAAATTCACAAATATTTTGCTATTCCTTAATTGCGAGTCGCAATTAAGGAATGTCTTTCCATTCATTCCTATGGGCAGAGAGGCCCATAGGAATGAATGGGAAGACATTCGCAATTTGTGAGTATCCATTACGTACGCGCAAATTGCGAATGCAATTTCAAGGGTGCAAAGGTGTTATAAGTATATCCTGATGCACCCCTGAAATGAGCATGTGTGCACATGTGACGCTCATACATGCCCTAAGGGTATGTATGTGTACACATGGCACTTTGAAAAATGCCAGAAAGTGCATTTTTCAAAGAAATCTCAAATTACCATCAACTTGAAGTTGGTGGTAATTTGCGATTTCTTAAGGAGAAATCACACAACTTGGGTGCTTTTTACATCACATTTAAGGAATTGCAATCTGAGATTCCTTAAATGCTTTCGCCTTTTGATATGATACATCCCAAAAGGCTTTTTCCCATTTGCAAACGGGCCGATTCTGAGAATCTGCCCGTTCGCGAACAGGGAATGGGCTTCATACATATGCCCCTTAGTGACTTTATGCTTCCTTATCTGTGGTCGATTTGATTTATTGAATTCTTTCAGGATTTGATGGGAGTATATCTGGTTCACTTTTCACACTAAACTTAGTGCAATATCTGCCACTGTTCCTGTTGGGCCTAATGGGTGTTCCAATGTCTTTAGAATTAAATATTGCAAATACTGTAAGTACTGCAGAATTCAACTGGTCTGCACTTCCCTCCTTCTCTCCTCTTTCCCTTCTCGAGGAGTTGCTTGCCTCAACGTTTAATGTGAGGCAGCAGGACGCAGGTACTGCAGGGTGATGGTGAATGGTGATTGGTGAGGGCTGAGGGATGGAGCTAAGCAGGTGCCACCACACGACCCGGAAGCCGTGCCCAGCACTAGCTGGGCTGCTTCCGAGTGGGGGCCTGGGCTCACATTTGGTGGGGGGACACTACTCCCCTTGTGCTCGGCTTCCTAGACTCACCTCTTTCCAAATTTCTTTTGGCGTCTATGGCTCTGCAGATCTTTGCTAAGACAAACCGGGTCCTCAGATCCTTGTCCCAGTTGCTCTGCACTGCCTGTAACCTCTGCAAGGTTTCAGCGAGGTGAGGCAAAATGGGTCCTTGGGATGGGCCCAATGGATTTCCAAGCGGTCTCAGCGGCTCACCAGCTCTGCTGTTTGACTCAAAGAAAAAATCACAGAGCTCATTCATCAACTCGGAAAAACATATCTGGTTTCACCATGGGTTGAATTTTGGATTGTGTTAGGTGTACTTTTTCTCCTACTTTGGCTCATTCTTGTTTTAAGTTTGGGACAGATGATAGATGGAAAATACAGTACAATGGACACAGCAAATAAGAACATCAACTTGCTGCTGAAACCTCACAAATCATCTCATCGTGAACGAAGAGTCATGTCATCAGTAAAAATCACAGCCATTCCTATACCTGGTGGTATAGCATGGGATACAACTGATTATGACATTTATGGCCCGGTGGAACTGTTGAAGATTCCACACGAATTTAAGGTTTATTTGAGTGATTTTGCCTCACCCAGCACATTTTCTGATGATTGGGACTTTGAAACTATTACTAACATGATGACAGATTTGAAAATGTCAGCTAAATTCACAGAGCATGAATACTTAGAAGGGTCATCAGATTATGAACAAATGTATTGTTTAAATCATTATGGTCACCATTATTTGTACAAATCTGCAAACCCTAGAAAAGTTTTTACTTACAATCAATGGGAACATTGTCCAACGCCGCCAAAGGACAGCTCGAAAACATTTTATGAAAAGTTTCCATTCTTCTCAGGTTTTAATGGCACAAACCTAGAAACGTTTTATTTAAAACATGTAACTAAGACAGGAATGAAAAATATGTTGACCAATAAAAAACAAATTTATTCTGCAAAATTTTATGCTCAGCTGTCTACATTAGGTTTTAACTTTTGGAAAGACAGCATTGAGACAAAAACTGTCTGGGGCACAAAAGACTAGCAGGTGCAGGGTTTAGAAGCCTTGTTCAGCGCCTGCATTATCCCAAAGCAAATAATGTTTTTAAATGACACTGTTCAACAAACATCTTGTCTTGGCTTGGCTAAGATAAAAGATTTAAACAAACCGTCCATACCTAAGCCCACACTTGATAGTAATAGCACTACAGATGAGGAGGTAGACGTAAAACAGATTTTACAACACAACAGAACTAAACCAGATTGGAAAAAATGGTTAATCTGGCCCACAGACACGAATAACTGTCAAGATAGATTTCTGAACAAAGCACAAGGGTTCACAGTGAACAGGCCAGATCCAAGATACTCCCAGAGACAACATCCAGGGATAGTAACAACATATAGTGTAGGAAAACTATGCCTTGAGTGGCTACAGAAATACACACTTCCAGAATTTAAACAACACTTATCTTTACTTAAAAAAGGCATGGATTTATGAGATTTCTTACTTGGACCTCGTAAACCACTTCAAAAACGTTTCATATACGCCGGTATATACGCTGCTTACAATGAAGTATGGAAAGTCACACAAATGGAAACTGCAGAAAAATGTGTGAAATTGATTGTATTAATTTAGAGAAAGCTTTCACTGTAGTGGACAATGGGTTAACGACTCTGTCCTACAGAATGTATTCTTTGGACAGCATTGTATCCTCTGCTATTGACATAATAGAACAGGACTTGCTAATGTTACAACATGGCCAGTCTCAATTACTTCTATAATGCTGCTAGGCTGAACGTTACAAAATCTGCGTTCAGGCTACGTGCCATGGCGTCTAATCAACACCACGTCATTGTTTACTGTATTTAACCTTACATATAAACAAATCTTGTTGGCATATTGAGGAGCAGACTATACGGCGCTGAGCATTGAAAAACTGGAAAGATTACCATTAACAGTTTCTGAGAAACCTGTAGTTGAATGGATAATACATGGCACCATCACGATACCAGAGACGATTTTCTAGTTTCAGTATTGCTTAAAACGCATACCAGCGGGCCTGTATGAAAGGTTGGGTAAAGAATACATCAAGTCAACCTGGCATTTACCATACACAAACAAATGTTGGATTGGGGGAAAGGAAGTATTTCTTAGTGGTAAAAATTGTAAAAACTCACTAAGCGGTACACTTTTGTATCAAAGTATTAATTTACATGGAGCCTGCGAGGGTTCTTCAAATAACCTTTCTTGCCACCTGCACGGTTCACCAGTAGCGGTGAGAGATCCAGTTTTTAGACAGCTATCCAATAGTAGCTACTTAACCCCTTGCATGCTGATGACGGAGCGGTTCCGTCATCAGCTACGGGTGAGCTGTGCTGATGACGGAACCGTTCCGTCATGACTCCGCCCGCGCAAGGCGGAGTCAGCATGGGCGGGGAATTCCCGCCGCATGCAAGGGGTTAATGTTGAATGATCACAGCTGTTGTGGCATGTTGCCAGGAAAAGCCTATCTAGTTAGTGTGTCAGCCAGAGTCACTTGTTGTATGCAAGTATTGTTTCCAAAAAGCAAGACAGACAGTGAGTCGGTGTTATGGCCTACACTGAATATCTCTTCTATATGAATTGATACTTTAAGCAGAATGAAAGCCATTCTTTTACAAAAAACTGTGCCACTGACCTCGACCAGAGAGATGTATGATCTGCAAGTCGCAAGGACTTCTGCAGAGATACATACCTTATTATCAACAAACTGCCCAATACATTTCACAGAAATGTTAGGTCGTATCTTAAACATGTCTGATACGAGTGGTATTACACAAGTATTTAAGACGATTTTTTCGGGGCTGTTAGCACCCTTTGAAGCAGTCCTCTGCATTTTTCCAAATTTTGTGCACTCTGTGTTCGGCGGCCTGCCTCTCATTTTGGGACTCATAGCAGGTATTCTATTTTTATTCCTTCTGCTCCTATATGGCAAGTCCAGTCAACAACGATACCCAGGCTACCATGGAAAACGCTCTCCTAGCTATGCGGTACCGTGACCGAATTACACAGATTCTTGGCTTGGCTCGTTTAAGAGATCTGAATACCACTTGGTTCCTTTCATTCAGACCAATCTGGCAAGATTGCATCTTACCTGTTCTATGATGCCAGCTTTGCAGAGAAGAATGCGTGTTGGACATTTGTCTTACACTTCCATTAGTACTGCCATCGTATGTTGACGACTTGCTAGGTCTGGTAACGACTCATGCAACGTGTTGCCCCCAACGGCTACCAATCCTGATGACGCCATTCACTGAGTTTTCACCGGCAAGTCTAACTGAGGGTGAGATACGTGGAGCAACAGGCATACATGCACCATCTATTGCAAAAATTGCTAATGCGACTGACGTTGACAGTGATGCTTCTCATCTGTGCACATTTAATCTACTAACTGAAGTAGTTTCACTTTCGCCTACTATGGTAGACGGTTTCTTTGCCAGCCTAGACGATCTGATGTTTTCTCCTGACACCAAGAATAACTTTTGAATCTTGAACACAGCGTTCCATTAACTCTGAAATTCGACCTTCGCTTTTTCAAAACAAACCTTCTCACTTGGGAACTGTATTTTTTTACAAATTTGATTTGAACTTTTTCCAAAATAGAACTTTTCTCTTTTTGGCACAGAGTAATTTGCTTAAAGTAGAACTATTCTTAGAGAACAAGAAATTATTTTTGAACACTTCCTAGAGATAATATTTGGCCTTGTCCTCAGACTAAAACAGTTTAAATATTCTGCTATGAGATGGTCTCGACTTTTTTTCTGTACTTAAGAGCCATTTCATAAATGTAATTTCTTGATTCATTAGATTAGCATTAATCATTTCATGCTATATATATCATACATGTAAACACTTTTCTCAAATGCGTACAGTTTATGCTCATTTCGTGTACAGCCTTTTCAAATGCAAATTTTGTATATTTGGCTGGGACTGTAAACACATGCTTTAGATATGTTTCAGTACTTATAATTTAGTAATGTTGAACTTAATAAAGTGGACTGGGTGTTGGATATGAATTTAGGACACTAGAGTAATTTTCCAGATTCATGCCCATATATAGGTATAAATCACCTTATCCTTACATAGGCATAGAAATCATAACCATATTTAGACTTAGCCTATGCAGTCCAAATACGGCATGGCTACTTCCACTAGTTCCGAAAATCCACAACGATTTCTTGGAAAAACCCGCCTTCAACAGTCAGGAACTTGCCTTTGCTTGAATATTAATTTACCCAAGAAATCATGGAGTTTTCAAAGAACTGGATCTTTGTTGACGTTATTATGTCCAACCTTACGTCAAACTCGGCACCTTCAAGGTATAAATATGCCCACATTTGCTCAGGCAAACATGCAGTGGTTTGGAGCAGTTCGACTATCTACTTGCCCGACACGGCTCAACGCAGCAAGCTCCGATGGAAGCCGACCCTCCAGAAGACGGACTGAAAGACGGTGTCTCTTCTCCTGCAGAGAAATCCAGCTCCAGTGTTTCCAGGCTACCCTTGCGGGTTGCTTGGAAATTGAGTTCTGAGAGAGAGATACAAGACCTCCTTCATTTTAAAACCAAGGTACGGAGCTGATTAGACCCTTAGAGAATTCTTGGAGAGATTCTTGGCAAATAATACTAAACTTAAAAGCTACACCTCACTTACTACTTACCTTGTACTAGACTTAGGTTAGGTACACCGGGGTAAGCGTATTTTAGAAGCACCAGTTGAGTACTATTAGTCATTATTTATTAATGTATGTATTTTAAGTATTTATCTATGGCTTAAAAACCATACCATGCTGTTACAATATTATTTTGTAATACTCTTTTTACTGTACGCACTTTACTTCATGCTAAGTATTGCGATTGTAGCAGTTCATTTCTTATGCATGAGAAAGAAGACTGTTCAATAAATACCTTTTATTGAAAACGGCTGTCTCTCTATTTCTCTGCACTTCTGGTGAAACGAAGCATGCACGATTGACTGAGTGAAATAGCTATCTTTTGTTTCCGCTACTCTAGAGATACGTTTCTTATTCTTGGGAAACAAAGTTGTCATGTTTATGTGGTTATCAGAAACGAATCCCTTCTTGTGTATTCAAAAAAGTTTCTAGTGATTTCTGAGCTAGCTGGCACTCACAATTAAGTCTAATATATTCGATAGAGACCTAGTCGAGCTCAGTCCTACGTCTAAACTATAGGATATATTATTCCAATGTGCAGAGCCTATTGGGAATATAGGAACTACACTGCACTTCCAGTAGTAGGGGTTGCAACTTCCAGGTCGGTATCGGGGTTGGGATCCTACCCCATTGGAGGGTTAATTCTACCGGGTTATGATCTGATAATTTCTTGCCCATGTGCAGCACGTTGCTAATAGCACTAAGAAAAGCCCCAGAACAAAAAAATCTGTCTATGCAAGTATGTAGCCGGTGTGGCTGGGAGTAAAAGGAATATTCCCGATATCACTGGTTTCTCACTCACCAGGTGTTATGCATTTCCCAACCCTCCGCCCAGCCTCTGCGCGCTTTCGTTAGTTTTTTTACTTTCAGTTGCATGCAACGGGGGTACGACCTGTCTAGATCAGTGTCCAATACTGCATTAAAATCACCCCTTAACACCCAGTGATAACCAGGCCAGTCTGTAATTGCCACTCTAAGGGCTGCCAGATACCTATCTTGGTAGGTGTTCGGGTATATATACTCCCAAAAACTATGTGTGCCCCATCCAACAAGCCATGAAGCAATACATATCTTCCATGTAGGTCCATTTTTTGTTCCAGTAACTTAAAGTGGATATTATTTTGCACCTAGATCGCTGCCCCCCGGGCAAATGCGGAATAGGTTGTGGAATATAATTGACCCCTCCATTTCTTCTGTAATTTAGATGCTTTGTCGTGATTAAGATGAGTTTCCTGAAGGAAAGCTATATCAAAACTCCTTCTATTCAGCTGTGCCAGAATACGGTGTCTCCTTTGGACCGAGCCCAGGCCCCTCACGTTGCAGGTGCAGTATGTATATCTGTTATGTGACGTCATCTTGAGGCAGGTGGTATATTTTCCAAACAGCATGTGAATTGCAAAGCCATTTAGGTGAGGGCTGAGCATGCATAACTAACTAAACTCCCCAATACTATACAATACAATACGGCAGAGGACCAAACTTGAAAAAAAAGTTCAACATGAACTTTAAACAAGAAATGCCATAGTGCAGTTGCTAGGGGGGAGGAGGCGGCAACTCCCCCATTCCGAATGGGTATTACACTTCACATCAGAAGAATGAACTTAATATGCTGATACATTCTCCCTCCTTACAGCTCCTAGTAACTAGACCTTCTGAAGCTAGCTATCAACAACAAAGCATATTGCGGAATATTATATATGTTACCGCCCCTGACAATCCCTGAAACACAGTTCTAGTAGTCTCAGGTAATTTGTGCAGTGATCAACGGAAACAATATCAAGCTAGTCTCAGATTCAGAGCGTACTGTAGCCGGATCCGATGATTGCGTCAAGGTCATTACAGTTTGGGCATCGTGCGCGGCCAGCGCCGCTGCCGTCAAAAGAGCATCATTTTAACTGTTCGTAATTTGTTCCAGAGTTGGGCCAATGTCAGTAGCTTCCATGACTCATCTGTTTTCCACCATGTGGACCCCGGCAAACCGCTGTGAGAGACTTTGACGCATTTGGCTTGACGGAAGTGAGGTCTGTGGGGCCGCTGGTGTAAATGTTATCTCTAGCCAGTCCGCCGCCTCTTCAGAGTTGTCGAAAAAGATGGACTTCTGCCCGGATATAACTTTCAGTCGGGCCGGAAAAAGTAGTGCATATTTCAAATTGCATGCTTGTAAGTTCCTCTTTACTTCCTGGAAGGTGGCTCTAGCTTTTTGAACCTCTAGAGTAAAATCTGGATATAGGGAGATCATGCTCTTCTCAACGCATGTAGCAGCGTACTCTCTAGGGTCCTGCACGATCCTGTCGTGGTCTTTATAGTTCAGGATGCTCGCTATCAGTGGTCTTGGTGGTGCACCCGGTTGAGGCAGTCTAGGTGGTACCCGGTGTGCTCTCTCCACACTGTAGAGGGCTGTCAATCCTTCTTTTGCCACGTGATCTATTAACCAGTTTTCCATGAACTGGGTGGGGTTAGACCCCTCACTGTGCTCCGGGATTCCAAGAATTCAGACATTATTTCGTCGGGATCTCCCTTCGGCGTCGTCCACCCTGTCTTGCAAGCCCTTCAATTGGCACTGGAATTGTTCGAGCTGAGAGGTGTGCATGGTTTGTTGCGGTATCAAATCGTCCATAGACAGTTTATTTGACTTCACTCTGTCCGTTAGTTTTTTATGGTCCACTTGCAGCAAGTTTAGATGAGTGGATAGCATCCCCATTTGTGTTTCAATCGCAACACAGGAGTCCCGTATCTCTTTCAAAATTAAATCCAGTTTGACAGCATGCTGATCGGTTCCTGTGGGACGCACCCCTTCGTTGTCTGAACTGTTGGAGTGATCACTTCTAGGTGCGAGGTGCGTGTCTTCATTAGATGCTGCATCAGCTTCTTTTGTCCTAGGGCGTCCCATATTGCCACGATGACCGTGTGTGCTCCTCTGTTCCAGGATGTTCCTTAAGGGGGTCACTGAAGCGCTCTTCATCTCAGCTGCGCACACTTCCCACAACCAGGCCAATCCCCAGTTCCAGCCAGAAGGTGTCCTCAGTTGTGTTCCCTTGGCCTTACACTCTGATAGTGTTCTTGTTGTGTACTTTCAGGGTGTGCTTCAAGTGACACTGTCCAACATACAGTCGCAGTGTTGAAGGTCCGACCTCACCTCCGGCAGAGCACAATGACACCCCCAGCTCACCATTGTGTTGCACACCTCCAGTCTCTGCCTCCGTGTTGCAGTCCGCTGTCAGGCAGTGACCGGGTCACTGCAAAGCATTCACGCCCACACGACAGGTGATCAGAAGCCTCTGCCCTTCAGAGGTGACTGTGGCAATGTTACACTTGTCCTCCTACCGCGGCAGCGTCAGTGTGTGCAGCTTGTCCTCCTCCAATTCCAGCTATCTCTTTCCCTTAGGCTAGGCCAATAATCACAGCTTATCCACAACACCACCCGGTTGACATACGATCTCTCTGCCCCCCTGGGTGGCAGACAGGACTTCAGCAGCCCTGGGAGCAGGACTTTTTGTACCCTCAACAAAATCTTCCTGAGCGAGTAATGGCCGCCGGAGCTGCGGTGTGGTCGTCGGTTGTTGGACCATTGCTGCGGGGTTCCACACACAACAAAGTGTTCTCTGTAGCGCCGGTAACCTCAGAAATCACCAGGGCACTCACCGCACAGCACCAGGCCTTCTCTAGTGGGAGAGCAGTTCCAGTCTGTGATCGCCTCCGTCCGCCGTCTTACTTCCACGTCTCCTGTTGTGTTGCAGCAAACAGGGCAGCCGACCCCACTGTTCCTGGCCCGCTCTCCACCCAATAGATGTCAGGAACCTCACCACCTCTCCGTCTTCAGAAATCGCCAGAGGTCTCAGTGTGCATATTGGCGGCCGCAAGCCTGATCGGTTCCTTTCTTTCCTTGCCGCGACTGCGCCCTCCGTCACTGTGTAATCTTCGTGCTGCCCAGAACTATTGCTGAAAAGTGTAGTTTACATGAAGGATAGGGATCTCGGAGCACAGCTAGTAGCACCAGGAGCATTCTGCACTCGGGGAGTATATATGTAAAACTTGAAGGTCCAGTTAAATGCAAGATATATTGCCGAGTGTCGGGGGTTGGAACGGAGCTCTCTCAGCTCACGCCCTCCATGCTTGGCAGTTGGCCACGCCCCCTCGCAGCCAGACTTCACAACTCAGGAATTCAAGGAGACGCCCTCAACTGGATCCATTCCTTCCTCTCCGGCAGAACCCAGAGAGTCAGACTCCCCCTTTCCTCTCTGAACCCACAGAGATCAACTGTGGAGTACCCCAAGGATCATCGGTCAGTCCCATGCTCTTCAACATCTACATGGCCCCCCTTGACCCCATTGTCAGACAGCATGGGCTCAGCATAGTATCCTACACCGACGACACCCAGCTCATCCTCTCGCTCACAAAGAATCCCGAGAACACCAGGCTCTGCTTCCAGGAAGGAATGAAAGATGTTGCAGCTTGGATAAAGAAGAGCTGCCTGAAGCTCAACTCTGAGAAAACCGAGGTCCTCATCCTCGGAACCTCCATCTCTGCTTTGGACAACAGCTGGTGGCCCCCAACCTTGGAAGCCCACCCACCCCCACACACCGCGCATGAAACCTCTGCATCATCTTCAACTCCTCCCTCTCCATGATCCGTCAGATCAACGCCGTTGCCTCCACCAGTTTCAACTGCCTGCGCAACCTGCGCAAGACCTTCAAATGAATCCCCCTCCGAATGTAGAAAGACCGTCACCCACGCACACATAACAAGCAAATTGGACTACTGCAATGCCCACTACACCGGAATCAACAGAACCCTCTTGCACAAACTCCAAACTATCCAGAACTCAGCAGCCAGACTCGTCCTTGGGACTCCACGTCTTGATCACATGACCCAACACCTACGTGATCTCCACTGGCTCCCCATCGACAAGAGAGTTACTTTCAAACTCCTAACCCATGCCTACAAATCCCTCAACAACATTGAACCTGAATACCTCAATGAGAGAGTCTCCTTCCACATACCCAGTAGGAACCTCAGCTCAGCTGACCTCGCCCTGGCAGAGAACCTCTGCATCCGCAGAAACAGAGCAGGCGGCAGAGCCTTCTCCTACATTGCAGCCAAGACCTGGAACGAGCTCCCAGTGAACATCAGAAGCTCTATGATCCTGCATACCTTCAGCAAGGACCTCAAGACCTGGCTTTTTGACGGATCCAGAACTACACCCCTCCCCCCCCAGCGCCTTGAGACCCTAACAGGTGAGTACTGCGCTTTATAAACCCCTCACTGATTGATGATTGATGATTGATAATTGATTCAAATGCATAAGAAAGTAGAAGGAAATTAATTGAAGATAATCCAAACTTTGTTTACTAATATTGAAGCAGAGGGACATCCTTATAGTAAATCTGCCTTCACTACCTACCAATGTGAAATTATGTATGTATGTATATATGAATGTTTATACTGCACACATTAAACATAAATCTACACATATACAATTTCTGATTTGCATAATTCCTTTTTTCGAGGTCTTCTCCACTCTGGTAAGTGACTGGGGATTCTTAACTGTAGTTGCCCTAGTTTCCTTTGTAACCAGGAATTGAAAATGTGCCTACCCAGTGGCATAGCAAAGGGGGGGGGGGCAGTTCACCTCGGGTGGCATTTGTTTTCGGGGCGTCAGCACCCTGGCTCTTACCTGCCGCGTTGCAGGGTGGCAAACACTGAAATTGTCAGCACCTCCTCCCACCCCGCTCTTACATGCGCCTGCCACAGGCGGAAAACGCAGGGCTCTCCCCTGGCGGCTAAAGGTCTAGCTACACCACTGGGCATCCCAGTTGATTTGTGAAGAGGAATGCAGTTTGCATTAAGACCTATGTACTAAAGGTTGTTTATGGATTGTTTAAAGAAATATTGTTTGACATATCGTGTCCTCAATATCATTTACAAAGCTATCATAGAATTGGGGGTAGATTTTCTAATATTACCTCCATTGGGGCAATATTTTTGTAAATTATATTTAAGGCACAATGTTTTGTCAGCCAATAGTCTGACAATGAAACTCTGATACCACATCATACTAATATGTCAGATTAGTCCATTCACAATGGTTAAAAAATTAAAATCTAATGAATATTAATTATCTGCAAATGCAGGGATGGATGTCTGCAAGGAGCAGCAGACAGCAGACCCCAGTCTCTGCATTAGATTTCAGAAGCAGAAAACAGGTTGCTTTCTATAAGCAGCCAGTGCCCATTAAATAGGAGGATACCAATATGGTTCTAAAAGGGGAAGCTGTCCTATCGGGACAACATCCACTTGGTGAATTAGTTACTAGCCCACCTCTGGGGGTCGATAACTGATCAATGGTTTGCAACAACAATTGGGGTCACAAACCATTGATACATACACCCCTCTCCAAATCGCACCTAGAAGGCACTAACTCCAATTTTTAATTTGGAAAAGGTCGTAAAAGGTCTTTTATGAGCCAGAAAGATCCATAAAAATATTCTGTATTTTGTGAAAAGCTCTTTTGCCGTCTAGAAAAACTGTGATCTTGCAAACTGCAGGGCTTGAGATCACAAAAGTGCAGTATATTCCCTATACTATTTGACAAAGATCCTGTTCCTGATAAAAATGAGCCCTGAGGCAAACAAAAAGGACACAGAGAGTAAATTAAAGCCTTGAGTTCACTGATTGCTGAATTTGAAACTCATTACAACGAAAACACTAGGGCTACCCTCTGAATCCCACTGAAACCCAGAGTTTGACCATAGATAGTTCGTGCCCAGGCCCATCCGGTGTACTCTTTCTTCACTTACTTTAAATGCCCCGGAGCTTTACTCCAGCTTACCCGTTTTCGAATCGAGGTCCTATTTTTAAATGAATTCAAAATTAATGTACTGTTGTTTCCTCCTTTCACTGTCCTTAAATGCAAGATTATGCACTTAAAATATGCACCCATGTACTTATCGCTTGAGTCTGGTCACATAACCAAGGAGCAGTTCTTTTTTCTCTAATTTCTGGACCGGTATTTGTCTCTTGTATCGTGACTGGTGCTTGCTTCTGTGATGGTATTTATGTAGCAAGGGAGCAATACATTTTAATATAGACACAGAATTTTGAAACCCCTTTGAAGTATGACCCCAAGTGCAGAATATTTTATTACTGGAGTGGGCTCTTCAACCTTTCACTTCACCTTGTCATGGCCATCGGTAGGTCGTGGGTATTGCCTGTTTTGAGATGCATTTGCAGTTGTAAATCTTTCCAGCAGAGAGGTTCAGTCTTGCAATCAACAATCTATCCAGAGTGTGTGTCATTCAGGCTCTCCACTGTGTGGTATTTGAATCTCCCTGTGTTGCTTTCTTTTATTGTCTGAGTTTCCAAATCCCAGGAGCACTCTTTCCCAGCCATGGTCTTTCCTTTCCCGTGAAGGTGATTGGTTATATTGCAGTGACAGATTGTCGAAACAGCTGTTTTTTGGAGACTTTATAAATAAAGGCATTTCGCCAGAATCAGAAGACAAAGGGTTAAAGTTGTGCATAAAAATACAAATCCATGAAATGGCCCATAGGAGGGCGTCACCTATTGGTTTCCTATAGAAAGTCACTTTAAGATGCCCTAGATAGACGGTATTAAGGTAAGAAAACTTCATTTCACTGTTGCACAATAGTCAGCATTATTGTTCTAGGTGCCTCCCTGGAGGTAAACGTGTTCCTTACATCTGATAGCACAAGTAAAGAAATTTGCAAGATGGCCGCCAGAGAGTATGTGTTCGTTGCCATTGCAAGAAAGCAGCACAGATGTGGGAGTTGCAAAAACGAGAGCTTATCTACTCTTGTGACTGCACTTTACTTCTTGATGTGAATGATTTTCTTCGGGAATATTTTTTAAAGGTTTGGTCTGCTTGCCTGCATGGTCGGGATGCGACTCCAAGTGTACCAGGTTATTGCAAGCCTGACCTGAGTGCACAATGTTGGCAAGTATATATCAGTCGGATTGGCAAGTACGAGCTTTCATGCTCCTATGTTAGATAATAACCTCTCTGGGTTAATGTTGCCTCCAAGCATTCTAGAGTCCATTTTGTCCTTTTCTCAGCTTGATTTTAAAATACATGCGGTTGTGCTTAAAGAAAGAGAATTCCAATGTCAAAATCTACACTGAACTGAACTGCACTGTCATATAATTATTCCCATTCACTTCCGAGGTCACCCCTGACCATAACAAGAAAAGCGATATTTTTTAAATTATAGGTTTGTGGTAGTCATTTGCAGTATTGCATCACTGTTTTATGTTTTGCAGTCTGCACTTACTGAATATTTTAAATAAAAAAAGCAAACAGCCGATCAAAAAAAAAAACTGGTTTTGAAAACGAATTAGACATACCACTTGCAGTAAACCCAAAACTGCTCATAATCAAGGTTGCATATTTAAGTCACGTTTTTTCTCATAATTATTTGCCGCCGGTAATAGTTACGAATTATTACAGTAGAATGCATGTTCATCTCTCTCCCAGTAGATGTTCCGGTAAACATTCTGTTCATTCGGTGTGCGGAGTTCAACACAGAGGGCCAAATCATTAGTGGTCATTAAATTGTGTTGCCTGAAAACACCTGTTTACACAGGGATCCCTATTACAAGTGGTGTGTTTATCGCACCGGTAATTACCAAGTGCAAGATGGACCTTTTACATTTTGGCTGGTCAAACCTCTCGAAAATTAAGACGGGTGGTGTTTAATAAGCTTCCAGTGTCTTGTTATGTAACAACACTTGAACAATCGCCCACGCTGTTGTGGGCGATAGTCCATTGCATTGGTGTATTCTCGTTAGTTTGAAATGTCATCAAAAATTGATTATATTTTTTTCTCTGTATATACCCTTTTATTTCATTCAAAATAATTTTTTCCCCATATCGCAAATATTATAAAAATGTGTTCATTAGCCATGCCCTAATGCGTTTCGAGGGAATAGCCTTTTCAGAGGTCCCATTCCTATATGCTGAATTCTCCACTAGTTTGGATAAATACCATTGAGGTTGATGGTACCTCTGAATTTCTAATCCGTCCTAGCAGGAAATAGAAAATGAAGGACTCCTTGCTATGGATAAAAAGGCCTTCCGAAAGATGCAAGTGTTTCACTGTAAGAAATGGGGTTACTTGTTGAGGAGGGTGAAACCCTACTCAATCAGAAACCACAATCCTTGTCAGGGTGAAGGCACAAGCAAACCCCAAATTCACCTGTGGTCAATCCCCTGGTAGTCTAGCACTGAGCAGTTAGGCTTAACTTAGAAGCACTGTGTAAAGTATTTATGCAGCTGTTCAAACAGTAATAAAGAAAGAACACAAAACAAGAAAAATCCCACACCAATTTAAACAAAGAGAGAAAATGTGAATGAATACATCAAGTCCAAAATTACAAAAATCCAATAACTAGAACCGGAGATATGAAATTTTAAAGATATCAGTGAATATAGCGCCAAAAAGCACTAAACGCCCACTGTGGCTATCTGGTCGCGCCACAGTGGGACAAAGTCACAAGTTTAGACGTACTACTGTAGAGCATGGCCAGCAACAGGAAACCAGCTTAATCTGCTGAACAAGAGTCCCTTAATTCCTGGTTGCGAAGAGTTCTGGAGTCCTATGTTCCACAACATTGGTTCTGAGGAGCTAAGAGGCTGTGGTGTGAGATCCTTCCTCAACCTTGATGAGGCCATTAACCAGGGGGCGTGCAATTTGAAGTCCTGCATCGCAGATGCATAGCACGCCAGCTGTGTCAAGCAGTAACCTGTTTATCCCACAGACACAAGACGCAGATTCAAACTGCTAATTCCCAGCTCTGCCTGGACATCCAAGCCCTACCCAAGAACACCACATAGATCTTACAGGGTGTGTCCTGGGGGTAAGGGGATGGGTTGAAGGGTGAGATATGTTGAACTCTGTAACATTCTCGTCGTGTGATGTTTGGCGAAATCAATGGCCAGGGTACTCTCTGCAATGACAATTATCTGGGATTACTGTTAGAATTGGGGGTCTCTGGTTGGCACAGGTAGGTACTTGTGACAAGCAGGGACCCTCTCCTTTAGTCAGGACAAGGGAATTACTCTCTCAAAGTAACCCCTGCTCACCCTCTAGGCGGCGTGGCGTGAGCAGTCAAGGCTTATTTCAGAGGCGATGTAAATTTAGCGGTTGTGACCACATACAGTAACCCAGTGACAACACTACAAATGGGCACCACACAGGTTTTATTTAAAAAATAAGTATACTTTATATAAAGTTATCACTAGACCAATAAACGTCAAAAAGAATCCACAGTACTATTAAGTTTCAAGAGGTCAGGTTAAAAAGGCTTAAATCAAGGTTCTGTGCGAGTCAGTAGCTCGGACCGGCTACATCGTTGTTAATCATATCTGAAAATTTTTCAATAAAGAATCTTGAAATAAAAAAAATAACAGAGTCCAGCAAATCCAGCAGACCGCGTCGGTACGGGCCCACTCAAATGGTGGATAGACTCAGTCACAGTACCTTTTACTTGGGTTCCGGTGATCGTCCCGGTGCAGAAAGAAAGCATTGCAGGACGCGTTGTCCCTCGATGCGGTGCAGGCAGCAGCCCATTGACAGAGTCAGTGGATCCAAGGCTTGCGTTGCAGGGCGAGACGGTGCTTCGATGCGGTGCTTGCAGCTTGAGGTGCGGCAAACGAGTCGGAGTTCGGGAGCTGGCGTTGATCAGTCTGGACAGCGGTGCGAGTCGGGCGGTGCATCGCAAAGCTTGCGAGACGGTGCCCAACTCCTTTGTGGTCGCAGTACTCGAAATCAGCAGCAATGACCGGTCGGTCAGACCAGTTCGATTCGGTGTAGCGAGGCGTTGCACGTTGGGGTGTCCTTCCAGTCGCGGTGCAGGCTACGGCTCGGTGACGGCATTAGGCCGGAGTCGGTGAGCGCAGAGCTTGCTTTGTTTGAGGCGGACGTTGTTTGATGCAGTGCCTACAGAACACTGGGCCGGTTCTGAGAGTCAGTCACAGCTCCCTGCCTCTTTAGCCACTTGTTTCCAGCAACAATTCACATAGGCTGGTGTCGTCCACTGGTCCTGGGACTTTGGTCAGGGGGCAAGTTCTCTTCCAAGCCCTTGGAGATCTTTGCACAAGTTGAAAGAAAAGTCCACAAAGTTCTTTCTCCTCTCTTTGGCAGTTAGGTAACCACTGCAGGCCAATCCCCCAAGCAGCACTTCAGCTTGGGAATAGTCTCTCCTCAGTTTCTTCAGGTCCTTCTCTTCAGCAGAGGTTTCATCTTGTAAGTCCAGAAGTGATCTCATTTCTTGGGATCAGGGTCCCTATACTTATACCCCAAAATCCTTTGTTCACTGAGGGGAGAGGGGCCTGTGCCCAGTTCAAGCCAATTCTGAAGCACTCTGTTTACCAGACTTCTCCTTCCCTTTCACAGCACAGGGCAGGCACAACAGACGCCCCACAGGAGGTGGAGCCAGCATTGTGGAAGGCAAGTACAGTCCTGGAGAACTTTGTTGACAGTCTTCCTCCTCTTCTTTCAGTGTGCAGGGCAGAGACATCAGACGCACCACAGGAGGTGGAGTCAGCATTGTAGATGGAAGGCCCAGCCCTATTCAGGTCCGAGGTGCAGCTCCTCCCTCCCATCTAGATGCAGATCTCCCTATTCACCACTGGGCAGCCCCAGCCTGTCTCCTGGAATTCCACAGCCCTGTCACACATAAACCCAGACAAGGAATACACAACCTCGCAGACTCAGGCTCAAAAGGTTAGGCAAGCAAATACCTACTTTCTAAAAGTGGTATTTGCAAACACAGAATGTTAAAATAAATTTCACCAAAGGATGCATTTTATTATTCTGAGTCCAGGCATACTAAACTCGAATTTCTACCATGTTCTCTGAGTCTGCTAGGATTATAAAGTGTAATAATTCTAACAGCCCATTCTGGCCTATGGAGAACAGGTAGCCTTGTAATAGTGAAAAACGAAAATGGGTGTAATTCACTATAAGGACATGCCGCACACATCAGGGCTTGTCCTACCTTATACTTACAATGCACCCTGCCCTCTGGCCTACAATTGGAGTGACTAACATGAAGAAAAAGGAAGGTTTAGGGACTGGCAAGTGGGTGCACTTGCCCAGTCAGCATGACAATACCAGACTGCACGCAGGCTCTGCAATGGCAGACCTTAGGCACATTTTACAAGGACGCTTCAGTGGGTGGCACAACCAGCGCTGCAAGCCCACTAGCAGCATTTGGATTTACACGCCCTGGGCACACTCAGTGCACCGTACTAGGGTCTGACAAGCAAATCAAATATCCAATCATGGAACCACTAATCAATACATCAATTTACAGTAGGGAGCACTAGCACTGTGGCACTGGACAGCAGTGGCACAGTGCCCAAAGCATCTAACACCAGCAAAAACAAATGAGGCAACAGAAAAAATGGAAGGGAGACCCACGCCAATGGTGTCAGGTCTAACATGTGTCTCCTCCAGCTGAAATGTGGGGAAAACTACCCTACCTCCTGGGAGTTCTCTTCACTAAGGCGGATAAATCTGGACAGACCATCAGCTTTGGCGTGTTCTGTACCAGGGCGGTGTTCCACTGTGAAGTCCATACCCTGTAGGGAAATGGACCACCTCAACATGTTTGGATTCTCACCCCTCATCTGCATAAACCATCTGAATGGCCTGTGGTCTGTCTGAACCCGGAAGTGAGTCCCAAACAGGTATGGTCTCAGCTTCTTCAGTGCCCAGACCACAGCAAATGCCTCATGCTCTATAGCACTCCACCTCTGTTCCAGTGGAAGTAACCTTCTACTGATGAAGGCTATAGGTTGATCTAGGCCCTCTTCATTCATCTGTGACAAAACAGCCCCCACACCATGCTCTGAAGTGTCTGTTTGAACAATGATCTTTTTGGAGAAGTTGGGTGCCAGGAGCACGGACACCGTGCACATGGCAGCTTTCAGGGCCACAAAAGCTTTCTGACAGGTGTCAGTCCAAATCTCTTTCTTAGGCTGCTTCTTGGAAGTCAGCTCTGTCAAGGGTGCAACCATGTTGCCATACCCCTTGACAAACCTCCTGTAGTACTCTGTGAGTCCTAAAAAGGCCCTCACCTCTGTCTGGGTTTTGGGGCGTTCCCAAGCCAGGGTGGTTTCAATCTTGGGCTGTAGGGGCGCCACCTGGCCGTGCCCAACTTGGTTTCCCAAGTACACCACAGAACCCTGCCAGATCTGGCACTTACTCACCTTGATCGTGAGGCCTGCCTTCCGCAGTACCAACAACACTTCCCAGAGGTGGTGCAGATGTTCCTCCCAAGTGGCATGGAACACTGCGATGTCATCCAGGTTGGCGGCACTGAACTCATCCAGTCCAACCAACACCTGGTTGACCAACCTCTGAAAAGTGGCAGGGGCATTCTTCATGCCCATCTGGTGTGGAGAATGCTGACCTTTCCTTTGCCCCATCAGTCAAGGCGATCTGCCAATACCCAGACGTCAAGTCAAACGTACTGTGGTACCGTGCAGCCCCTAACTGATCAATGAGCTCATCAGCTCTAGGGATGGTGTGCGCATCGGTCTTCGTGACCGAATTGAGTCCTCGGTAGTCCACACAGTACCGGAGTTCGGGTGTGGCTCTCGGCGCCGCCGCCTTTGGGACCAAAACCACTGGGATGGCTCAAAGACTGCTGGAGGACTCAATCACCCCTAGTGCAAGCATCTTTGAGACCTCCTCTTTGATGCAAGCCCTTACCCCGTCAGTTACCCTGTAAGACTTGTACTTCACAGGTAAGCTATCTCTGATATCCACATTATGGACGCACCAATCTGTGATACTAGGAACCAGGGAAAACAGATCAGAAAACTGTCACAGCAACTGGCGGCAGTTATTCTGTTGCTCAGGGGTCAGGGTGGAAGAGTGGTTAACCCCATCCACTGACACATCTTGCTTTGTGGCTGCCAGGAGGTCAGGAAGAGGCTCAGTCTCCTCTTCCATTCCAGCATCTGTCGTCAAGAGCATGCCCACTTAGGACCTCTCTAAGTGAAGCTTAAGGCGGTTGACAAGCAGGACCCTCGAGGGGTTCCTGGGAGACCGCAAGTCCACAACCTCAAATGGTCCGGTCCACTTATCCTGGAGCGCACAGGGCTCCACTGTGGCCATGACCCACACTTTCTGACCAGGTTGAAGCTCCACCAGAGTGGCATTCTGGTTGTTCCACCGCTTCATCTCCTCCTGGCTGGCTTCTAGATTCTCAGCGAGTTGCCTGAAACGCCTAGTCTGGTTCCTGAAAACCAGCATGTAGCTATATACATCCTGGGGAGGTTTCCTGGGAGATTGCTCCCAGCCTTCCTTGACCAGACTCAGAGGTCCTCTGACCGGGTGCCCATAGAGAAGCTCAAAGAGACTGCACCCTAGAGAATTCTGTGGCACCTCCCGGTATGCAAACAACAGGCATGGTAAGAGGACGTCCCACTTACGCCTCAGGGTTCCTCAAGACCCATAATCATGCCCTTCTGGGTTCGGTTGAACCTTTCAACCAACCCATTTCCTTGAGAGTGGTAAGGAGGGTGAACTTATAACTTACCCCACACTCCTGCCACAGGGACTTCATGTACTTAGAAATGAAGTTGGTGCCCCGGTCAGACACAACCTCTCGAGGGAATCCTACTCGTGAGAAAATTCCCATCAGTGCTTGTCCCACCACGGGGGCTGTCACTGTCCTCAGAGGTACGGCTTCCGGGTACCGGGTGACATGGTCCACCAAGACCAGGATGAACCTGTTGCCCCTGGCTGTTTTGAGGTCCAGTGGCCCCACAATGTCAATCCCCACCCGCTCAAAGGGGGTACTGACAACAGGGAATGGCTGGAGAGGAGTATTTTGCTCCCTCCCACTCTATCCACTTGCCTGGCAAGTTTGACAGGTCCTGCAATGAGTGTCTGAACTCTTGCACATTTGGGGCGAATGAAAGTGGGTGACAAGCCTCTCAAAGGTCTTGTCCTGCCTAAGCATGGGCGGAAAATCCGTTAGGCTCGCGGATTTTGCGGATTTTCAGTAAATTCGGAATCCGCGAACGCTCCCGAATTTACCGAAAATCCGCAAATTCGCACGCAGCGGATTTTTTTTTCTTTGCGGTGTAAGTTTGCAATTGCGGACATGTAGGTGCGGCGGCAGCAACAATCTTGCACTCGCGAAATTACAAAAATTGCAATTCTGCACAAGAAATCTACTAGCAAGCAGCATAGACCTTCTGAAAATGATGATTTTTATCAGAATAACTCCTCAGGTTGACATTTGCCTCCACTTTTTGGGATTTGAGGCCTTTTGATTTTCTTTGGATAACTTTTGGATTAGAAATTAACTTTCTCATATAAGCTTGGTGGGGCATTACAGTTGCTGTAATGCTGTTCTGCAGAAAAACGAGTTTTGCAAAAGTGAAAGCAGGTTAAAAAGTTCAAACTCATCATTAGTAACCGTTCCCTGTAGTGCTTCCTGACAAGGGCCCCTCCAGAGTTCAGTTGCTAGTTGCAACAATTGTATGACCCTGCTCTGACCCTCACAGCAGGCTCATAGAATAGCTACAAGTAGGCCACAAAGGTCCTGGAAAAAAAATTGCAATGCAACAGAAAGCAAATTACAGATAAGGAAGCAGGTGCCTGACTGGAATTTTAAAGCAGTGACACATTAATAAATCAACCCCAAATTAATTCATGCCAGTTGAAGCAGGCAGGTGTGCTTGCTTTTCCCCCCCATATTCTACAGTGATGATGAACCAGAGGGTGGCATTGATGTACCAGAGGGTGGCATGGGTGAAACAGAGGGTGGCAGGGGTGAAACAGAGGGTGCTGGGAACCTGTGATGAAGAACCAGACGTAGAAACAACATAATCGTGACCATTGCGAGCCGACATGTAAGTTCGCAATTGTGAACTGTTAGAAAACCCTCGCGAACTGTCAGAAATCCTTGCGAACTGGCAGAAATCCTTGCGAACACACAAAAAAAATCCGCAAATTCGCGAGAATTTGCGGATTTTGCGGATTGCGAGTTCGCAAATTCGCAAAATTCGCGAACGCCAGATTCGCAAAATTCGCCCATGCTTAGTCCTGCCCCAAATGTCCTGCCAATGGCACGTCACGAGCCAGCCCCAGTAGGAAGGCTCTGAAGCTCTGGGGTAGAACCAGCAGACGGGCTGACCCAGGCTCAGCGACCTTAGGCTCACTATACAGGAGACCATTCTCCCAGTTGATCCAATGTGACCCAGACTGATCACCTGCTGCCTGGCTTGCAGCCTGCTGCCACACGCCCTTAAGAGAAGGGCATTCTCTCTGCTCCCTGCAGAATTACTCCCTGGAGGGGCCTCTTGTTGCCAATGGGTCAGCTCAGGCCGGTCCCCCAGGTCAGCTGCTTGTTCCCCGGTAGGCTCCTTGGCATCCCCCTCAGGGTCTAGCTCCTCCTGGGTCGTGGGAACTTCAGGGGCCGGTTTCCCACGCCCCCTGCCACTTCTCTTTAAGGTAGGTTCCTGGGCTTCCCTCTCAGGCTCCAGGTCCTCTTGAGCACCCCTACTGGCTGCCATCGACCGGGTGGTCACGCACACTCAGTCAGGCAGACCCACCATCCTCAGGTGAGTACTCTTCTCCACCTTCTCCCAAGGGGAGCTCTCCAAATCGTGCCCCAACAAACAGTCAATAGGCATGGCGGGCCTCACATCTACCTGAAGAGTACCAGGGACCCCCCCCCCCACTCAAAGGGAACCTGAGCCATTAGACAATGACTCTGTGTTGTCGGCATTAACAACTCGGCAGAATGCATGTGGGACAACTTGCTCTTGAGACACCAGGAGATACCTTACAGCTGTCACACTGGCTCCTGTGTCTCTAAGAGCATCCACCTTTTGGCCATTGATGGTCACCCACTGCCCATATTTCTTAGTGTTGTTGGGCAGCTGGTTCTCTGCGACCACCTCACAGTCTCATCAAGAGACAAGGGACATCTCTGCGAGACCCTACCCACTTTGGACTTCCACCTCCTCCCCAATGGATACACTAGCCATCTGCCGGGGCGGAGCACCAGTGGGTGCTGGTTTCCCAAACAGGCGGCACCTGGTGTCAGCCGCCTTATGACCCAGGTCCCCACATCTGTAACATTTCAGGGGTCCCTGTGGAACAGGATTACCTGTCGGGACCACTGACTTTTTCTCAGGTGGAGGCTGGGAACCTTTCCCTTGGTTTCCTTGGGAATTACTTTGGGGCCCTCTGCGGAACTCCCTCTGTTTACCCCTGTCCCCCCCCCACTCTTCTGCTGGGGACCCTGCCCTCCTTTGGCTGAGTCTCCCACGTGACCCTTGTGGACTCTGGTACTGACCCAGCGGTCCGCCTCCTCAGCAAGCTTCCTAGGGTTAGTCAGCTTGCTATCAATCAGTTGCTGGTGCAGCTCTGGAAAACAATTATTAGACAAGTGCTCCCATGCAATCAAATCCAAGAGACCTTGAAAATCATTAACTTTGCTGCCCTTTACCCAACCATCCAATGCTCAGCAACAGAAAGTGACATACTCTACCCAGGTACTATTTTCTATCTTTTTGCACTTCCTGAACCTCTGCTTATAGAGTTCAAGCTGAAGGTAGAAGGACAAGGAATACACAACCTCGCAGAGGCAGGCTCAAATGGTTAGGCAAGCAAATACCTACTTTCTAAAAGTGGTATTTGCAAACACAGAATATTAAAATAAACTTCACTAAAAGATGTTTTTTATTATTCTGAGTCAAGGCATACTAAACTCGAATTTCTACTGTGTTCTCTGAGTCTGCTAGGATTATAAAGTGTAATAATTCTAACCGCCCATTCTTGCCTATGGAGAACTAGTAGCCTTGCAATAGTAAAAAACGAAAATGGCTGTAATTCACTATTAGGACATGCCACACCCATCAGGGTTTGTCCTACCTTATACTTACAATGCACCCTGCCCTCTGGCCTACCATAGGGGTTGCTAATATGAAGAAAAGGGAAGGTTTAGGGACTGGCAAGTGGGTGCACTTTCCCAGTCAGCATGACAGTACCAGACTGCACACAGGCTCTGCAATGGTAGACTTTAGACACATTTTACAAGGCCGCTTTGGTGGGTGGCACAACCAGCGCTTCAAGCCCACTAGCAGCATTTGGATTTACACGCCATGGGCACACTCAGTGCACTTACTAGGGTCTGACAAGTAAACCAAATATACAATCATGGAACCACTAATCAATACATCAATTTACAGAAGGGAGCACTCGCACTGTGGCACTGGACAGCAGTGGCACAGTGCCCAAAGCATCTAACACCAGCAAAAACACATGAGGCAACAGAAAAAATGGAAGGGAGACCCACGCCAATGGTGCCAGGTCTACAATTACCTTTTAGAAATGCGAGTGGTGTTAGCGTTATCTTATACTTCTCTATGAATTCAGCATTCAACCTATCATAACTGTAAAGATCCTATTTCCCGTTTTTGTTGACCTCTCTGACTTATTGAGTGGATCCTAGGAATCCCTGGGTGTTAACTGAAACAAAGGGGTATTAGTGGTCCACCAATAAAAGTGTTCACCTACTCCCCCTGCGAATAACTGCTACTGATGTTGTCACAATTTATATCTCGTTATATTATTCTCATGCTTTTTTTTCAATTGTTGTTCCAGTTTTGGTAGTTCATAAGGGAAGGACTTATGCATCATACGTAGTGTTAAACAAGTCAGACAATAAAGGGCAGATTATGATGAGGCTCAGAAAGCCTCCAACTTCAACGTCAAAACTGAAACCAGCTGGTCATTCTGGTTGGATTGCGAAAGGCTCAAGAAGCTTGTTTGCCAGTCGGAGACCGGCATGTATTCCCAATAACAATGTCAGTTTCCAAAAGGCTTTCTATGTCAGGGTTCTCCAACATGTAAAGCCTGTCAGAAAGTGACATTGGGGGCCCCTAGCAGGGCTCCCTTAAACATGCAGCTCCGGTTAAGGGCCGAGAGGGCACAGTGAATCCCTGCACCGCACGGTGCCTGCCACACAGTGCAGGGATTCACGCAAACTCTCATTTCTCTATGGAAGCTTGTGCTACAGCCAGGTTATGACCGCAGCACAAGCTCCCAAAGGGAAAGCGGAGTTTGCGACTCCACGATGTGCGGTCACATTGTAATTAGTTATGCAGAACTGCCGACCAATGGTAGGGTGGTTCTCATACAAATACGGTGTCAGGGGGACTTCATAAAAGGCCCAAAGTGTTTTGTTTAGTTATACAACGTATCACGTAACACATACTATATGTACATTATAGTGTTAAAACAAATCGCAAGATGAACAGTGTATCATATCACAAATAATAGGGTATTCAAAGATCCGTGCATCACCACACACTGTAGAATCAATAATTATATGTATAACATTCAATTCCCAATAAGAATATTATCAATGAGCAATGTAAACAGTTCCTAAACAGGGTTGTATTCTTGCCTACACCCTGAGGTTACTAAGTCCACCATTCTTATTCGTAGTCATATAGTGCAGCAGCAAGCTTGCACTAAACATCAGGTAAGTACAAGGAGGAAGCTTGCAATCACAACAGGTAAGTGCAAGTAGCAATAAACTATGTGCACATGATGCTGCGCATTACAGTCACATTGTCCCTTGGATGTGATTCTGCAGTTCTGCCTTTCTGTGTCTTCTGTCCAGATGCTGGGGGAGCCAAGGCGTGAAAGTCAGAAGACTCAAAGACCCGGGACCAAGATACCGCTGAGGAGCCTGGTTTGAGATGCACTGTGCTCAGTTAGAGAGTCCAAACAGCAAGCGGTGCTTCGGGCGTGTCTCTTTAATTAGCATCCACGCCCGACCGCATCCACTGCAAGTTGGGTGAGACTTTGCAAGCTATGTTATTTGTGTATTCACCAGTGACCACAGGGATGCATCGGCACGTGCATCCCATTATATTTAATCTTGGATACTGCTTCTTCAGTGGTTCTTGTCATTACAGGTGGTTGGTTTCTGCCATTATGGGTGATTGGGTTATGGACTATGTTGTAAGGCAGTTCTCACTGTTATCCCAAATAGGACTTTGCAAAGGGCTAGATGGCGATACCAACTTTGTGCAAATACTTGTCACTATTGATGTCACAATGGGTGCCATGGGTCTACAGGCCCAACAAGCTGCTTTTGAAGAAGCTGCAGTCCTGTTTTGTCATTGAAGCTGCCATTGATAAGAGGCTTGAGATGCAAGGGCCTGCATCAGGGATGCATTGCTCAGAAGCATTTCCAATGGGGCTGAGGTCTGCGATACGAAGTCCTTGCATCAGGAAAGTCCACGCAGCAGAGGTGATCCGTTGGTTCTGCTGGAGGTTGGGCCAGCAGAGGAGATGCATAGGCTCTGCTGGAGCCACAGATGAACTGGTAGAGCATCTTCAGGCCCACATCCAAGGGTCCAGGACTGAGGTGGCAACACGTGGCAGGGTAGGTCTCACAGATGGCAGGGTCCAGATGCTGGGTAGAAGGTTGTTGGAGCCTCCTGTCCCTGAGGTTGTAATCAGGAAACCAGCAAACTAACCCTTGGAGTCACTCTGGTGTCCTGGGTTTAACAGTTGCAGGTCCAGTCCTTCTCATCCAGACAAAAGCGCAGCAGGCTGCAGGTCTGCACAACAAGGCAGAAGTCCTTCAGAGTAGCAGTTGAGCAGAGTGGCAGTCCATTCAGCAGCACCGTAGTCCTTCTTCTTGCTGGCAGAGTACATAGGTCCAGAAGTCTACTGAAGAGGTGGAGTCCGAGGACCAACATTAATATCTGGTGCCCACTTTGAAGTGGAGGAAGCTTTTAGAGGGTTCCATCCTCCTGAGGTGTCAGGCATCCCCTCCTGCCTGGACTAAGTCCATATTGTCTGGACCAGTCTCAACCCTTTACGAGAGAGCTCAGGCAGAGCTTTTGTGATGGGCAAGTGTGATAGGTGAGAGCTCCTCCCCCTCGTTAACTCAGAGTGGCCGATCCTGTTAATGCCTATCTTCACTTTGTCTCACTGTCTTGGAGGAATGCAGAAAGACCAACTGCCAGCTACACCCAGTCATGTGGCTCAGGATTAGGCTGCAGGAACCAAATGATGAGGGAAAGAAAATACCAACATCCTAAAGTTGCTTTTTCAGAATTGGGATTACTAGTAAAGAGGCCTTTTAATTTCAATTCTTTATACACCAAGCTGGACCTGTTTGCCTGCTCCCAACTGCAAGTTACAGCTCATTAAATGTAATTAGGTAATTCCAATGTTATCATATGGGAGAGGCGGGCCTTTCAGTAGTGAAAAACAAATTTAGGGGTTTTCCCTACCAGCACATGGAAAACTGAAATGTATATGTCCTACTTTTCAAATACACTGCATCCTATCCTCTAGACTGTTCAGGACCTACCCAAGGGCTGACATTTATATTAAAAAAAAGATTGGGCCTGGACAAAAGTTTTATTTTATTTTGCCAGGTTGAAATGGTGGCTTAAAAATGCACACACAGGTTGCAATGGCAGAACTGAGGCCCACTAGTAGCATTCAATGTATTGGCCCTGCTTATGTGTGGTACCACTTTACTAGAGACTTAAAAGTAAATTAAATGTGCCAATTGGGTGTAAGCCAATTCTATTATCTTTAAAGGAGAGGACATAAGTACTTTGGCAGTGGTTAGCAGTAGTAAAGTGTACAGAGTCCTAAAAGCCTACAAAAAGGTGTTTTAAAAACAGGAGGGTAAAAGCAGACAGTGTGGGGATGGCCCTGCAGAAAGGGCCAAGCCCAACATTCACCAGATGAAGTACTAATGTCTTTTGAGCGGTGGGTCATCTTAAATGGTGAGCCTAAGTTAAATTTAGGCCTAGTTATAATAGAGAGCAAAAGGTTGCAACATGTACCAGGAGACTTAAGAAACTAGAAATATTGGTGGTGATGTGTGGCCAGGAGAGGAACAAGGTCAGTGTCCTAGAGATAATGAAGAAGGCCCCAGGAGGCCACTGAGAGATAGGAGTTTGCCTCCTCCCCTCTCCACTACGATCAGACCAACGGGGAACTCACTGGCAAAATGGCTACATGATAAAGGGGCAGAACCAACACAAACTCCTCTAAAACAAACAATAACAAGTCCAAACTTAAAGATCTCCTTAGCAGCTGGAGCAAGCAAACACGTGAAAACCCAGTAAGCAAAGTTATGCAATGGACCAACGACTGTAACACACCGATCACCAGTGAAACAACAAAAACAAGGAAACAGCTGACAGTCAACAGAGGTCCTAGTCTTTTACCCCGAATACACGTCTAAAGGGCAGCAGGACCTGCTATACCGCCGTAATATCCTCAGACTAATTAAATCTATCCCAAAACTGGGGGAATAAGTTCAAAGGACCTAGCCTCTGTAGAATTTTTACCTGCAGCCAACCCACAAAGCTCGGAGGCAACTAAGACAACTTGGACTTCAAGCAACATTGCAGACTTGATCTTAGCTGAACAGGAGCTTTTCAAATATTGGGGAATCAAGTTGGTCCCCCTTCAAAAACCAGCCTACCCTTTACCATTCCTGAGCAGGATGAGCCCAGCGCCAAAGAAACATCAGGCTCACACTTTCAGTGTACTCAGGGACCCAAGGGGAAGCACACCAAAAAGGAGCATAATTAGCCTTTGGGATCGACCGGAACTACGCCCAACGGCAGAGGCGGATTATATCAAATTCCAACAAGGGAAACACTGTCCTGCACTATCATCATACGCCCCGAGGAGGACTGATGCTACTCACAAGACAGAGCTGGTAGCGAGGGAAGGGCACCAAACCTAGGCATCTGCTCTTGGAACATCAGCGGTCTAATTGCAAACATTTCCAGCACTACATCTCTCTCTTTGACATAATAATGCATCAAAAAACTTGGCTCAAGGCCCCACATTACATCAAGGGCTACACATGCTTTTCCACACCAGCCGCAAGGACTAGTAGATTTGGCCATCAATCGGGTGGACAGGTCACCTACGTCTGGACTACAAAAATAGCTTCAGCAACCCTTATGGACTCATTTTCAAACACAACACTAACAGTTGAAATAAGACTTGTCCTTGAGAACAAAGAAGAGAAGTTATGTATAATCATCTCATAAGTCCATCCAAAAAGTAAAGCGAAAGACTCATCCAAAATTACCTATCAACTGGCTGAGTACACTACCCAGATGGAAAATCCACTCTTCCTTCTGACAGGGGACCTAAATCAAGACCTATTTGGCTCGTCAGACGGAGAGGAGGCACTGGCTCTAAACAGAATATACAACATACCACCACAAAGTGTCCCACCAGATAATAAAAAACACTGCAACACCCGCTTTCTTTACGACCTAGAACATCAAAACCTTCGGGCATTGAATGGAAGATTTTCAACAGATTCTCCTCCAGTAAAATCTTTTTACTCGACTACAACTATCTCTATTCTGGACTACACTTTCGCAAGTATTGCGCTATTTCCATACATCGCGGGGTTTAGAATGGGAGATAAGGGTGACAGCGACCACCGCCCCCAGGAATGCCACATAACATCAAATACGCCAACCTTAATCAGGCCAGACATAGCTATGGGGCCGACTTACTCCTCAAATCAAAAAAGGATCAAGTGTATGCCAGCTAATCCCACCCCTCAAGCCGAAGCAGCACTCCAACTTTTCGATACCCAAAAATCAATTGCAGCTGGGCATATCAATTATTGGGATCACTTCACGACAACACTGCTAAAAAAACTTGCAGTTACTGACATCCCAGAAGACAATCCTCGCAGAGAGTGCAGTAAGAACAATCTAAAGAAGGAACAGAGAGCACAACTAAAGACACTAAAAAGATCAGTAAACTTGAGGCTACGAAAGCTGAGCATAGCCCCTAACAACATCAGCCTACGAGCAGAGTTGAAACACCAAAGGGCAGTGCTCAATCAAACAAAATGAAACATCAAGAGAGACTGTGAAAATGAGGTCTGGGCTAAACTTCTTTACGATATAAACACTAATAACAGCGCCCGCTTCTGGCAAACAGTGAATGGGATCATGCACCCGCAGTATAAAGAAAAAGGATCTCACATCACTGAAGAGACTTGGATCAAATACCTCTCCAGTCACTTCAATGGCCACACGGAGCACCGAGGAACGCAAACGAGGACCAGCAAGAATACAGAACGAACTTGTGAAACGCGTACGCTAGAGACACGAGGACAGGCCTCTTTAGGCATAAATACCAACCTCCCAGAGAACCTGAGGAACCAGCAGACAGACCTAATTAAAAATCAAATAGCCAAAGGCAGGAAAGAAGGTGTCCCTGGACCAAATGGTATCCCAACTGCCCTCTACAAAGCAAATAACAAAGAGTGGGCGGACATCATGCAACTTTTATTCGTGGAAATTAGGCTACTAAAGAGAATCCCAGAATCCTGGAGGGGGTCGGCGATTGTTCCTATATACAAAAAAAGAGACAAGGCTGACCCAAACAACTACCTCTTAGTAGCCCTTCTTGATAACGAGGCGAAATACTTTGCCGGCACTATACTAGAGGAGATTGCACTTTGGGCCGAGTCTATCCTGATTATACCGCTGAATCAGACTGGCTTTCGAAAAAAGACTGGAACATCAACAAAAATCCTTCCCATTTCACTAATCATCGACGCAGCAAAATTCTCTAAGCTTCCGCTACACTTGTGTTACATCGATTTCAGCGCAGCATTCGATAACATCGAGAGAAGTAGACTATGGGGGAAACTGGTGCAATGGGGCCTACCGCAGTCAACCCTAAACATGCTGATGCTTCTCCATACGGACACCTGGGTCCAGGTGAAATTAGGAAGCGGCACTCACCTGTCCTCAAAAGTACGAACCACCAAAGGACTCAAACAAGGGTGTGTGCTTGCGCCAATTCTGTTTAACCTTTTAATGGCAGATCTACCGAGAGTGCTCGACACTTGTGACTCCCACTCACCGAGGATAGGAGGGAAAATTCTGAGCAATCTTCTGTATGCAGACGATGTAGTGTTACTTAGCCACACCTACATTGGTCTTCAAAGTCTTCTGAATGAAATGAAAAAATAAGCCATGGAAAACAACCTTAAAATAAACCTCAGTAAGACTCGCACAATGTCAATTAACAACAACAAAAAGCAACAGAAGAGCTGGTCCCTTGGCGGTTTGAAAATTGAGCCAGCTTGTGTGTACAAATATCTGGGAGTCATCTTCGACAAAGAAGGCGCTTTCGCGCACCAGAAGCAGGAAATAAGAAGGAGAGGCTCATTGATAGCCCTGACGATGAACTTACCTTCAAGCAGCATTGGAAGCCACTAAACTTGCAGTGCTCTGGGCCACACAACTTGCGCATAGCACTTAAAAAAAACGAGTCTGGAAAAATGTTAAATCTCTCTCCTTACTGGAGGATAAGGCGCTATTCTCAAAAAGATCCCATGCATGGATGACCCTAAATTCCTACAAATCGCTAACACCACAAATATTCTTCAACCAGGGTTACCAGAAAACCACAAAAATTAACCTCTTAAAATACAGACTAGGGATTCTGCCAAGTACAGAGCACCTACCGCCATGGCTCAGGAAAAACAGAAATGAAGCCTGCATGCTATGCAATTCAAAGAATGGTGACATTCTTCACATAATCTGTTCATGTGTAGAACTGCAACAAGCATGCCAACTGCTTCTCAAAGATGAACTCAAGCAAAAAGGGATCAGCACTAGAAGGCAAGTGGTGCTCGCCTGCCTGAACACGTTAAACGATACACTAAACTGTAGATTTGTGAAATTTCTGTCAACGGCCGAGCAAAGAATGCCAAGTCTGCCAAAACTGGAGGACAATGCTACTGACTCAGGTTGATTAGCAGACGGACAACAGTATCTAAGGGCATATTCACTGCACAAGTCTGCCTAGCATCAGAGGGTCATTCTTGTGAAAAGTAAAACGCTAGTGGCAAAAATAGCACATGGCTGAACAGAACGGGAACAATCTAATATGGGGATCCGCACTGCTCACCACCCAGTGTAAAAAGATAGTGCTGATCAGTCTTATTGAGTTACTGTTGCGTGCTTATCTAGGTTCCTGATCGATACTGTGACCTTATGCCCCTATTCGGCTATAAATCCATTTATTGGCATAACCGTTCAAGTGCGATTTTCTGAAAAGTCATCTCTGGCCTCACACGAACAGAGCCACATTCCAGCATGACTCTCTGCTACTTCCTTTGCGACCAATTAGTGCAATGACAGTGCAGCAGTCACTATCTGATATTCCTAGATAACACTCCGAGTTCTTCAACAAGATAAAAACTTAGCAAACCTGGAAATCCCCGCTTGCTATGTTTTGATTAGTAATGGAACTCTAATGAGCAACTGATAACTGTCACTTCCTAGTGACATCTTTAATTGACGTCTTATGTCCAGCAAACTTGCGTCAAACCCGGCACCTGTCAGGTATAAATATTACCAACGTTGCCTTAAGCAAGGAGCGAACCTGTTGCTGATGCCAGCTGCCTGCATGACCCCGTGTTGGTAACAACTAGCACTCTGTCGCTGCAGCCTGCTATCCTGTGGTGGTGAAGCTGCTGATTACCATTATCGCCGCTAAAGCGCGACCTATGGTGCAGTACGCTTGAGGAGCCGAGCAGCCGTCCTCTGCGAAGACATCCAGCCCAGCTGCCCGCGGACGCTGTCACCCCTCCTTCCTCGACGCGCTGAGAGAAGCCGCTGCATTTCTCGTGCAGAGAAATCCAGTCCCGGCGCTTCCGGTCTACCCTCGCGGGTGACTGGGATATCGAGAGAGACCCCTGAAGGAGATACCAATCCTCCATCATTCTATTCAGAGGTATGGTGTTGACTAAACCCTTAGACGAGAATTCTTGAAACAAACCTTGGCAAAACCAACTTAACTAAAGCTACTTACTTACTCCCCTTTCACGTGTTAGGCTTAGGTCAGGCACACTGGGGTAGGCTTAGTTAGAAGCACCAGTTGAGTATGTTAGCCTAATGTATATATGACTGTATATATGTTTTATTACTTTTAAACCATTGTATGGCTAAGAAACCATATCAATGCTTTTACAGTTCTATTTCGCAATACTTATCTTACTGTACGTACTTTTCATAATAACAGTTATTGCAATTGTGGCAATACATTTCTCTTGTACGAGAAGAAAGACTGTTCAATAAATGTTAACCCTTTATTGATACACGCCCGTCTCTCTATTCTCTACATACTGTGAAAGTAAACTGCACTAGACTGACTGAGTGAAATCTATGTCTATTGTTTCACACGACCCTAGAGATTGACTCTTGATCTGAGGAGCAAAGTTGTCATGTTGCACGGTTGTTGGAAAACTGAATCCCTTCTTGTCTGTGCCAAGGAAGCTGATCACTTCCTATGCAGAGAAGAAAGTTTCCAGTGACCTCTGAGCTAGTTGGTAACACAACCCAATTAAGTTTAGCATAGTCAGTGGAGGCCTGGAATATAGCCAGTTCCACGTCGATACTACTGTTTATGTTATTCCAATGCGCAGGGCCTAGTGGGAAACTAGGAACTACACTACATGGCCCCCAACGTTTGGTAAGGCGATAAACTAACGCAAGACTTGTAGAGTAACTCAGTCGTGCATATTTCACACCCCTTTCTCCCGTAAATACTCCAATAGACGTCTGGAGTGGGTGAAAGGTTAAAATCCGCCCGACCTTAGTAGGAAGAGATTCCTATGTAAAGCTCTGGTTTATTCAACGTTGAAGGATACAGTGTTCCAAAATATTGTGCATCTAATCTTTGTCTCCTTGGAGACCTACTCTGCAAAACTCGCATTTTTACAATGCCAGAAAACGGAGCCCCTGGGGCCGCAGCAGATGCGACTCAGCAAGGTCCCGAATACACAGACCCGGATGCTATTATCATCCCGGTCCAGTTAAGAAGATCTATAACTTTAAAACTTATAGAAAACGGACTGACACCTCAAGGTGGTACAGTAATTTTCGTGATAGAGGCTCACGAGTATCGGCAGACAGAGGTATTCTATTCATGGATAAACTTTCCAGCGGTAAACGCTATAACACAAGAGTTTCACTATTACAAAATAGAGGAACCTCCGGAAGAGTACGCTCCTTTCGAGGAGGTTGAAATTCCACTTAAATTTCAAGAGCACCTGCTCTGGTTTAATGGCGCCCTAAAACACACTGATCACATAACTAGGCTCGGTCCACTAGGTAGACCAGGAGCCACGTGGCCGGTTCTAGCCAGCTACACACCACATCCTGACATTGCAAGAATGTCTAGAGAAGAGCTGTTAGCACAGCTAAACACATTAATAAAAATACATAGGCAATTAGTCCAATATGTAATACGGACTGCAACAGTCCAGCCAGCTGTTAATTCACCACAGCTGACCCCTCATCAGGGGAACACAAATAAAATTACACCACAGAACATACAGTCGTGTCTTGGTAAAACACCCGTAAAACGGGAACAAATTCCTTTCTGGTTAGCCCAGAAAATCACTCAAATAGAGGCAGTATTTCCTGATACTACCCCTATTGAGAAACACAGAATCTTGACCATCTGCCTTCCTATGGGAATCGCACCACACGTGGAGGACTGTGACACTTGGGGTACAGTCTTTGCTTCCATTTACACAAAAACACACGGTGTTCCGTCTATGGCGGTAATACCAGAAGTGCTAAAACAGATTCAAAATGAATTCGGTCCAGAACCCGCTTTAAATCTAGGTATGAAATTACTGAAAGATTTCAAGCAGGTCACGGCTATATTATTAGCCAACATAAAGGGAGAAGCAGCATCTGTGGCGATTCGCCAGAAGTTGAGGGAAACAGATATAAAAGATCCTGTTGAACTTGCAAAAATCATAGAAAAATGCTATGAAGAATTAGGTAGAGACAGCTTGGGTGGAAAACCAGTTAAGCCCCAACTGCTCGAAAATCCTGAAAAATTATTTATTAAAAATAATTTAAACACTCCTAAAAAGAGCTGGGATGGAAATAAACAATCCACTCCCAAGGAAAAAGTTTTCCAGTCCAGAGGAAGGTCTCCTCGACGGAGGGAAAGAACTCCGACTCGAGAACGCCAGTCTCCCCAACGGGAGCCCTCTGAGAAAAGATATAACCTTAGAAATAGGGATAATATAAAAAAACCTGATAGATATCAAAGTATTGATACACGTCCCTCTCGATCTTCTCCACAGAATTCGGAAAGAAGAGGACGGTCAGACCCAGGAGAGCACACCAAGTCCAAAGACAAGGAACCTGCTCAGAGTAAAAAATCTCAATTTCAGAAAAAGAAGGTAGCCAGTATTAGAATAATCAACCATGCCGAGAATACTGAGGACACAGTTGAAAAACGGGGAGTGGGCATTGACAATGTTGGACAGTGCAGCAGAAATCAGTATAGCGCGCAAGATCTTGATGAGTCATCTGGAGACAGTGGACACGAATGAATACATTCAGGTTGAAACTGCCGACGCCAGACTTAGCGAGCCCCATAAAATATACGAAATAACATTGCGTATGGAGGGTGATAAGACTAGGAAAATTAAGGGTCTATTTTGGGATAAGCTCTCAAAGGGCTATGATATTCTGTTAGCTGAAAAAGATTGGCCCCCGGAGTTTGTCAGGGAGTGCCCTCGTGGCGAAGAAGTGATTATGCCTGCCTTCTCGAATCACATACCGATTCACAAAAAATACACATATGCAAGGAAATGGGCAGTAGCCCAGGCACCTGCATTGTATAAAAATCATGTAGGATGGGATGAGGACTCACCGCCTCACAAAATCCAATTAAAAAGTGAACCAACTGCCCAACGGCAGTATCCCATAAAGCAAGAAGCTAAAAAACAGGTCAGGGAGATCTTAGATCAACTTGAGTACCAGGGGGTGATTGAAACATGCACCTCTCAAATGAACAATCCTTTGTTTCCTGTCTCCAAGCCAGACAATTCATATCGTCTAGTTTTGGACTACAGACACCTTAATACATGTTGCAAAACTTTTGCAGTACAAAACTCGCATAGTGCAGCCCTAATGAATAACATATAAAACGACATTAGACATTTCTAATGGTTTCTTTTGTCAAAACATTGCACCAGAAAGCAGATATTTGACCGCTTTCTCCGCATTTGGGTCACAGAAAAAATTCTGTCGACTCCCACAGGGGTTCAAGAACAGCCCAGGACTATTCTCAGCCAGGGTAACAGAGTTACTACAAATCTATGATGATGAAGCATTATCTTACGTAGATGATATTTATCTCACAGACGACGACTTGGATACTCACTTGAAAAGAGTGAACACCATTATACTTGGGTTCGCAGCAGAGGGTTACAAATTCAACTTTAAAAAGTCCCGAATTGCCCATCTGACAGTACTGTTTTTAGGGTACGAATTATCAAGTGAAGGGAAAAGCCTAGCGGACAACTTCTTAGAGAAGTGCGCTGTACTCCAAGCTCCAAAAACGCTGAAGAATTTACAATCAATACTAGGTTTTCTGAATTTCGGAAGAACTTACATCCTCAATTACGCAGAGAGGGTTAAACCTCTCTACGAACTAATAAAACCTGATTTAAAACAAATCAATTGGACTCAAAAACACACAGAAATTTTGAGATCACTGCAAACAGACATGATAGCAAAAACAAAATTAGATACACGTGACAACACACGTGATCTTGTAATCCGAGTCATCCCAGGAAGATGCGGATTCACGTACCTAACCTCTAATGAGGGAGAAAAGGTACCAATTTCAATTAAATCTCACTTGTACACACAAGCAGAAAAAACATTCAGTCACACAGAAAGAACTGTGAACGCAGTGCAAATCGCATTAGCAAATGAACGAGAACTAGCACACGGCAAACGGATTAATATCCTTACAGCGGAATCCGCCTTCGAGGCGCTATTCAGCCCAGTAAACCTGCCTACAGTGGCACTGGATCCGAAATGGATACCGTGCATAGATTCTCTAGGAGCAGAAGATGTGAAATACTATTTCGCCCCGCAATTTGAAGAACTGAATGATTTAGAATATGAAGAAGAATGTCCTCTGCCAATCGAAATCCTGCCTCTCCCACAATACGCCTGTATAATCTATACAGATAGCTTTGTACAGCATTTTAATGTAGAGAGCAAATCCTACAATGCAGCATGTGCGATCATTAAAGGTCGTTGGCTGTGCGGTAAATTCAGACCGAAAGTAACAAAAACTGAATCAGTAAAGTACTGTTCGGTTCAGAGAACTGAAATCAGATCTTTAAAGATGGCGCTCGAAAATGCAGAACGCGAATTCCCCACACTTATCGTGTGCGATTCTCATTTTTGCGTCAATTCTTACAATAACAAGCTGCAGAGTTGGATCGAAAACGACTACAAAGATGACACAGGTGCCACAATAAAGCATAAAAAGCTCTGGAACGAGGTAGCTCTTTTACACAAAGAACTACAAAAGACTCACGTGATTCACGCACAGAGTCTTCAACGTGATGGCGTTCACGTTGCAGGGAATTCATTGGCTAACACAGCCACCGCGGAAGCAACTAACCCGGCTTCCGTAGCCACAAAAAAGCGTACAGATAAGTACATAGACGGGGAAACCATGCTAGCAGTAAAAACGACCGTAAAAGGCGACTGTGCAGCACTACCCGTAAACTATCCACTCAATTATGCATACATAATCGATGCAAACTCCGTTCCTTTTGCTCGAATCCCTGGAGTGGGGGACAGAGTAATTCCAAACAGGAGCAGGAGGAGCTTCCTCTTACTGGAAGCACACATGGGGTTGGGTCTGAAACACCAAACAATCAAAGCCTCTCTGAAAGAATTGCAATCAGAGTACTGGTGGCCAGGAATGAGTATAGATATTCAATGTTTTGCTCAAAATTGTGAAAACTGCAACCGAGATCGCAGAAATGAACAGGCCAGAGTAGTTTCAGGATCCCTACTAGACAGCATAAGGCGGTCTATCTGCGCAATCAAAGAAGAGAAGCGCGTCCCAGTGTACACAGTTTAGACGAAAAGCACTTAAAAAATGAGGCCCCCAGCGCTCGGCTGACGCTAGAACGGTTATAAAAGATTTGCGAGTCCATATCGGCATATACGCAATTACCACGTTCCATTCTGACCAGGGTCCTGCTTTCAGCTCTCAAGCTTATAAGGAGGCCATGGCTAGCATGGGAATTGTGTTGCGGTATTCTTGTCCGTCGCATAAGTGTGGTAGAAAGAAAAAACCGGGACATAAAGCAAACTATAACAGCGAAGGTATTAGGTTCAGGCGCTGGGTGGGTCAAACATTTAATAAGTGTCCAGACTAGTCTTAACAACATGCCAAGAAATTCTCTAAAAGGTTTCAGCCCATACGAACTATTGTTCGGAATTAGAATGAACGTTCAGGACCTCGATAGTCAGATGTCAGTGGTACAAGAAGAAACAAAGCAGTTTGAAGTAAAAGACCGTTTGGCTGTTTTACAGGAACTGAATGAAACAAGAAAATCATTAAGCAACATAAAGTTAAAGCAACAGCCAAGTACCACTGACGAGGCACCACCCGCAACAGCCCCAGCAAGGCCTGTCTGGATTCCAAAGATTGGGGATCTAGTCAGAGAAAAGATCGCGGTTAAGAAGGAATTTGGGCCTTCTTACAGAAAAGCAGTACCTGTCTTAGCAGTCACCGGAACAAGATCAGTTGTGCTACCGCCCCTTGCTGGTAAAAAGGAGAACAGAGTCGTGTCCATCGATCTGGTAAAACCACAAGCATGTGGCCTATAATCAACAGTAGGCCCAGTGGACTCCCAAGAAACAGCAGAATACCCAAACTTGCAACAATCCAAGAGGTTCAAACTGAAAGACTAATCACATTCGATCAGCCTGCAGTGCACAATGAAGGACTATGCAATAATGCCATGGAACTCGTGCCTCTTGAAACACAGATTGAAACAGTTCGTCAAGAAACAACACCAGTCTACAATGATGTGGCATCAGAAAGTGCTACCGAGAGACAGATTGAAAGAACAATCCCATCAATTGACAGAACTGCCTCTGGTTATTTCATCAACTTCGACAACTTCTCTGAAGATTTAAATGACCCCGAAGTGATGCCAGAAACAAAAAAGTCTTTTAAAGAAAAAGCAACAGAACTCTTTCATCAACTGAAGGAAATCTACTTAATTTCCCCTTGGCTAGAGTTCTGGTTTGGTCTAGGTGTATTTTTCCTCCTGCTTTGGCTCATCATGGTACTATGTTTGGGAAAATTCATTGAAGGAAAATATATTACAATGGACACAGCAAGTCAGAACATCAACCTAGTCCTGAAACCACACAGATCATCCCACGTGAAGAAAAGAGAACTGTCAACAGTAAATGTCACAGCAATTCCAATACCTGGTGGGGTAGTATGGGAGAAAACAGACTATGAGATCTATGGTCCGGTCGAAATCCTGAAGTATCCTCATCAACTAAAGGTTTCCTTAAGTGACTTTGTGACACCAAGTGCATTCTCTGATGATTGGGACTTTAACAGTATTAATGACATGATGTCTGATTTAGTAATGTCAGCTAGATTCACAGATCATGATTATTTACAAGGTTCATCTAGTTATGAGCAGTTATTCTGTTACACCCATTATGGGGATCATTACTTGCATAAATCTGCACAGCCTAGAAATGTTTTTATGTATAATCAATGGGAACATTGTGCTACACCACCTAAAAGCAGTTCTAAAGCATTTTTTGAGAAATTCAAATACTTCTCAGGGTTTAACACCAGTGATGCAGAAACGTTTTATTATAAACTGCTAGATAAAACAGGAATGAAAACGATGCTGACAAATTCTAAATTGTTATATTCAGAAGCATTTTATGACAAAATGATGACATTTGGTTTTGATTATTGGAAAAATAATATTGAAACGAAAACAATTTGGGGTACAAAAGATTGGCAGGTGCAAGGCATAGAAGCACTATTTAGAACCTGCATGATACCAGAACAAATGTTATTTTTAAATGACACTGTACACCAAACATCTTGTCTTGGCCTAGCCAAGAACAAAGACCTGAAAACACCGTCTATACCAAAGCCAATACCTGAAAATGCAACAGCTGATATTGAGTTAGACGTGTCACAAATTTTACATTTCAACAGAACACATCCTGATTGGAAAAAGTGGTTAATCTGGCCTACAGACACAAATAGCTGTCAGGATAGGTTCCTGAATAAAACACAGGGGTTAAAAATGACCAGACTAGACCCTAGATATTCCCAGACAACATCCAGGGATTATAACAACATACAGTGTAGGGAAACTCTGCCTAGAATGGCTAACTACATCCACACTGGCTGAAATTAAGCAACACTTGTCTTTACTAAAAGATGGTGCTGATTTGCGCGATTTCATTCTTGGACCACGCAAACAGCGTCAAAAGCGTTTCATAGCGACCAGTATCTATGCTGCTTACAACGAGGCTTGGAAAGTAAAGCAAATTGAAACTGCTGAAAAGATACGAGAAATTGATCGTATTAATTTGGAGAAATCACTTTCTGTGGTAGACAATGGGTTAATGACTCTGTCTTCCAGAATATATTCTTTGGACAATATTGTATCCTCTGCCTTTGATGTGATAGACAGAGATTTGCTAATGTTACAACATGGCCAGTCTCAATTACGCTCTATTATAGAATTAGGCTGGACGCTGCAAAATCTTCGTTCAGGCTATGTGCCTTGACGTTTAATCAACACAACGTCATTATTTTCCAGTTTTAACCTTACTGATAAACAGATCAGTTTGGCACAGAAAGGAGCAGACTATACAATCCTGAGCATCGAAAAACTCGAGAGATTACCATTGACAATGTCAGAGAGTCCTGTCATTGAATGGATAATACACGGAATTATCACAATTCCGATAACAACTTTCCGATTTCATAAATGCCTTAAGTACATACCTGCTGGCCAATATGAACAATTGGGTAAGGGATATGTTAAATCCGAATGGAAATTACCATACACTCATTCTTGCTATAGTGACAGCGACAAAAATGTATTTCTTAGTGGTAACAACTGTAAACATTCACTAAGCGGTATACTTTTGTGTCAGGGTATTAATTTACACGGAGCATGTGATGGAAATTCAAACAACCTCTCATGCCACCAGCTAGTCACACCTGCAACTCAGATAGAGCCCTTCTTTATGCAACTCGCAAACGGGAGTTACATTCTTAGAACGGATCACAGGTGCTGTGGCCTCGCGCCAGGGAAAAGTTATCTAGTACAAGTAACGTCCATGGTCAAATGTTGTATGCAAGCATTGTTTCCGAGCGGGCCTCCAGACATAGTGACTCCCCTCTGGCCTCGTCTGAATCTCTATTCTATACGAATTGATACATTAAGCAAAATGAAATCTGTGCTTTTACAGACAACAGTGCCTATAACGTCATCTAAAGAGACGTATGATCTTCTAGTCGCAAGGACGGCTACTGAAGTCCATGACCTTTTATCAACAAATTGCCCCGTGCATTTCGTAGAAATGTTCAGCCAACTCCTTAACATGTCTAGTGCAACAAGCATCCCAGGCATATTTAAGACAGTCTTTACGGGACTGCTGACACCCTTCCAGGCAATTTTGGGAATCTTTCCTAATTTTGTGCACTCCATCTTTGGTGGTATACCACTATTTTTGGGACTCATTGCAGGGATTCTATTTTTGACCATCCTGCTACGTTATGGCAAGCCTCGGCTCAGACATAGCTCCCATGGGAATGGAAGAAACAATCCTAGCAATGCGCTACAGAGACAGGATAACTAACGTCCTCGGATTGGCCAGGCTGAGAGATCTAAACATGACCTGGTTCCTTTCATTCAGACCGATATGGCAAAATTGCATTTTACCTGTGCTACGGTGTATGCTTTGCGGCGATGAATGCGTGTTGGACATCTGTCTTTCACTTCCATCAGCAGTACCAATGGACGTCGATACTTTGCTCAGTCCAATAACGGCTCACGCATTGTGTTGTCCCCAGCGGCTACCAATCCTGATGACGGCATTCATGGAGACTCCTGTACTACAGCCAAGTGGTAACAGTGGAGCGAGTGACAAAAGCAACATCATCCAGGTACAACGTTCTGTGAGCATTGCTGGTCCTGCCTTCGATGACAGCAATCATTCTCACACCTGCCAAGTTACAGCGCTATCTATTTTGGTTGAACTATCACCTGATTTTGTAGACCAATTCTTTGCGAGCCTGTCTGATACGATGTTCTCACCCACAGAGAAACAATAACTTTTTGAAAAGCTTTCCGACACACAGCGTTCCCATGAACTCTGAATTCGGCCTTCAGTTTTGATCAACAAAAACTGCCAAGAGCTTTGGAAATCTATTTTCTTTGAATTGGACAATTTTTTTAAAAAAAATATTGACCCTCCTTTTTTTTTTGGCACGAACAATTCTTTGCTTAACGTAAAAACTATTCTTAGAGAACAGAAGCTTCACACTTCTATTTCTAAACACATCTAGAGACATAACAACATAACACCAGCCTCTAGCACACATGTTATTACAATGCATTTTTATGTGATGATTTATCTCGCATTCCTTCTGTCAGAGATACTTCATGTGTAATTCTTTTTGCATAATCGTTCATTGATTTCATATGCAATACCTTTTGAATGATTACTATGCTTTAAAAAACGTACAGTACCTAAATTCCATGTATTACAAGTAGGCCTATTTCGAATGCATTTATGTATTTTGGGGTGGGCAATGTTACACATGCATCTAATTGCTTAGATTTAGTGATTTTGATGGACATGAAAACGTGGAGTGGGTGTTGCGTGCTTATCTAGGTTCCTGATCGATACTGTGACCTTATGCCCCTATTCGGCTATAAATCCATTTATTCCCTATATTGACATAACCGTTCAAGTGCGATTTTCTGAAAAGTCATCTCTGGCCTCACACGAACAGAGCCACATTCCAGCATGACTCTCTGCTACTTCCTTTGCGACCAATTAGTGCAATGACAGTGCAGCAGTTACTATCTGATATTCCTAGATAACACTCCGAGTTCTTCAACAAGATAAAAACTTAGCAAACCTGGAAATCCCCGCTTGCTATGTTTTGATTAGTAATGGAACTCTAATGAGCAACTGATAACTGTCACTTCCTAGTGACATCTTTAATTGACGTCTTATGTCCAGCAAACTTGCGTCAAACCCGGCACCTGTCAGGTATAAATATTACCAACGTTGCCTTAAGCAAGGAGCGAACCTGTTGCTGATGCTAGCTGCCTGCATGACCCCGTGTTGGTAACAACTAGCACTCTGTCGCTGCAGCCTGCTATCCTGTGGTGGTGAAGCTGCTGATTACCATTATCGCCGCTAAAGCGCGACCTATGGTGCAGTACGCTTGAGGAGCCGAGCAGCCGTCCTCTGCGAAGACATCCAGCCCAGCTGCCCGCGGACGCTGTCACCCCTCCTTCCTCGACGCGCTGAGAGAAGCCGCTGCATTTCTCGTGCAGAGAAATCCAGTCCCGGCGCTTCCGGTCTACCCTCGCGGGTGACTGGGATATCGAGAGAGACCCCTGAAGGAGATACCAATCCTCCATCATTCTATTCAGAGGTATGGTGTTGACTAAACCCTTAGACGAGAATTCTTGAAACAAACCTTGGCAAAACCAACTTAACTAAAGCTACTTACTTACTCCCCTTTCAAGTGTTAGGCTTAGGTCAGGCACACTGGGGTAGGCTTAGTTAGAAGCACCAGTTGAGTATGTTAGCCTAATGTATATATGACTGTATATATGTTTTATTACTTTTAAACCATTGTATGGCTAAGAAACCATATCAATGCTTTTACAGTTCTATTTCGCAATACTTATCTTACTGTACGTACTTTTCATAATAACAGTTATTGCAATTGTGGCAATACATTTCTCTTGTACGAGAAGAAAGACTGTTCAATAAATGTTAACCCTTTATTGATACACGCCCGTCTCTCTATTCTCTACATACTGTGAAAGTAAACTGCACTAGACTGACTGAGTGAAATCTATGTCTATTGTTTCACACGACCCTAGAGATTGACTCTTGATCTGAGGAGCAAAGTTGTCATGTTGCACGGTTGTTGGAAAACTGAATCCCTTCTTGTCTGTGCCAAGGAAGCTGATCACTTCCTATGCAGAGAAGAAAGTTTGCAGTGACCTCTGAGCTAGTTGGTAACACAACCCAATTAAGTTTAGCATAGTCAGTGGAGGCCTGGAATATAGCCAGTTCCACGTCGATACTACTGTTTATGTTATTCCAATGCGCAGGGCCTAGTGGGAAACTAGGAACTACACTACATTACTTTTGGGAAAACTGCAATGATTTCCCAATTTTATGATCTATTTTAATGGTTTTAAATAATGATGTTTTAAGAATTCTGTAACATGTATTGCAATGATTTTAATTAACTATGCACAATAAATTGCGCTCCTCCCCTCTCCACAAGGTCATCAGTCAGACTTTTGTGCAGCACCTCCCTGCTAGATGCCAAAGACCAAGCTGAAAAGGTAGTTAGAAAGCCTTACAGCTGTACCTTGAGTCATTTCCACAGAGAGTGGGATAATTATGCGGCTACTCATTTCCATAGAGAGCGAGCGAGCTGCGCGACTACTTATTTCTATAGAGAGCGAGAGAGCTATGTGAATACTCATTTCCATTGAGCTAACATTTTTGTAGATGATGAAAACAACAGCAGCCATGTGGCACAATGTACAGAAAAGTCTTTTCACCCCAGTGAGTATATTCTATTGTTCTGAATGTTGGTATGCGTGGATGATGACACCTTTAGTCGAATCTCGTCTTACTTTTTTCTGACAAACAATCCTTCTTAAACAACTTAACTTTTTGTTTAAACTAGAAGCCTTCAAGGGCTTCTGGGAGGCTGGTATTTCATTTTCTAGACTCAAGATAATGCATAAATATGCATTTACTGCTCCAACAACAGCATTAACCTTGCCCCTCACGTATTCAAAACCAGAACAGTTTCTGAATAAAACATGGGCACACTCCAAAGTCTGCCTCTGTGTTTTCTGATCCTCATACAAGTCCCTTGAGGATTGCTCTGAGGCTTAGTCATTGTTTCTTTTTTTACATACTTTTAATTGTTAAATACACTCTTGGGTTGATCCTGGACTGAATTTGTTAGGGTATGCTCTAGAGGATATCATCATGCAATTTGTTTATGACTGAGATAGGTTGTGCCTCCTAATGCTTTTGTTCTCCTTTTATCTACTTGTGTGCAGCCTGGTCTAGGACCTTGTGAATGTATGTTGCCTATAAGCAGCCCTGACATCCCACTCCACATAAGATGCCTGTTTTTCCTGTGGTGCACAATTAAAAGGACACTAGTAGGGAGGCAGACGGGGTGTATTGCAAGACAGCCACAGATATCTTAAGGTCAGGTGGAGGTTTCTAACCCCTCTCTGTGCCTGCTGCCGTCAATGAAGATAAAAACAATTTGAAGATGGGCCTTTTAAGACATGGGCTTGTAAACTCTGGATTCAAGAGCAGTTGCAATTTTAGAAACAGATCACCCACAAAACACTAATTTCTTCACTTCATTTCTAAATTAGCAACTTTTAGTCAGGCACTCATTTCTTCTCCGTATCTAGTTTTATAGCTCCTATTTGAAAGGAGAAAATACAGAGAACCAATGTCAGCCTCTCAAACAATTACCCTGAAATATGTTACAACATAATGGTACAGGCAATAACATATATGAACCATGTTGAAGTGTACAAGTTGTTACAATCAATCAATCAATCAATCAAGATTTATAAAGCGCAGCTAATTACCCAATAGGGTAGCCAGGGTCTGGAGGCTTATTCAAACAGACAGGTCCTGTGGGCCACCTCAAAGTGAGGTGATGGTCAAGAGGTGTGTGGAGAGGCTGTTCCAGGTCTTTGCTGTGATGTGGGATGGAGGAGCGTCCTCCAGTTCAGCTTCAGTAGATGCGGGGAGTATGGGCAAGTGAAATGGAGGTGGAACATAATGTTTTCAACAGTTGGTGGAAGTTCAGGTGGTGGTTAATGTAGGCAGATCCTTAGTTGTGTAGAGCCTTGTGTGCTTGGGTCAGCAGATTGAATTAGTATCTCTTCTGTACAGGGAGCCCGTGGAGTTTCCTGAGGTGGGGTGTGATGTGGATTTGTCAGGGAAGGCCAAGGCTGCGGCGTGCTGTATGGACTGACTTTCTCTGTGGGAGCTGTGCAGTGATTGCTGCACAGAGGGCTTGTGTCACAGTGTATCTTGTATGTAGGGATAGCGACTTGAAGATCTAATGCAGTATGCCCAGAGTGAGGAAGCAGGTGTAGTTGACATCGCTGATCTGTGATTTCAAGGTGAGCTTTTTGTCAATGATGATTCTGAGGTTTCTGGCATGGCTGGAGAGAGTGGGTGTGGGTCACAGGTCTGATGGCCAACAGGAGTCATTCCATGTGTTTCTGATGTTGCCAAATATCAGTACTTCCACCTTGTCTGTGTACAGCTGTAGGCAGTTGTTCTTCATCAGTCAGTGACTTTTGTCATTCATCTGTGGAATTTGGTTCTGGTGGTGATGGGGCCATTGGCGAGTGAGTGAGTGGATGAGTTGGGTGTAGTCTGAATAGGAAATTATGTTGAGACAATGGGATCTGATGATGCTGGCCTGCTGTATTGTATATGCGCTGAAGAGCGTGGGCTTGAGGGATGAGCCCTGGGTGACACCACAGGTGATCTCCTTGGGTTCACAGGTGGAAGGTGGGAGGTGAATCCTCTGGGTTGTTCCAGTGAGGAAGAAGGTGATCCATCTGAGTGTGTCCCATTGGATGCCGATGTGGTGGAGTCTTTTGATTAGTGTGTGGTGAGCTAGAGTGTCGAAGGCTACCGAGATGTTGAGAAGGATCAAAGCAGCTATTTGTCCTCTGTCGAGGAGGGCTTGTATGTCGTTGATGGCTTAGATCAGGGCAGCTTCAGTGCTGTGATTGCTGAGGAAGTGGGAGTGGGAGGCATTGAAAAGCTGGGTCTTCTCCAGGTGTGTATGGATGGATTTTTGTTGATCTTTTCCAGTACCTTCACTCTAAATCTGAGCATGGAGATTGGCAGGTAGTTTTTTAATTAGCTGGGGTTGGCAGAGGGTTTTTTGAGTAGTGCTCTGAGTTTGACGGGTTTCCAGGCATCAGGAAATGTTGCACAAGTGAACAATGTTTTGAGTAGTGTGGTGAGTTCCTGGCCGATCCTTTGGTTTCTGAGTTTGAAGATGTGGTGCAGGCATGGGTCTTTGGGTTGTCCTGGGTGGATGGATTTCATGGTGGAGAGGATATTCCAGGTTTTCAGGGTGTCGTTTGTGTTGTTTACAGTGGTGGATTATCTTTCGAGGAAGTTCTTTGGTGTTGTTTGTGCTGGTATTGATGTGTGCGGTAACGGCTGTCTTCTTTGTTGCCCTCAGCAGGCGGTGGTAGAGGTTGAGGGAGGTATTGAAAGATGTCCTGTCATTAAGTATACCTTTTAGATTTCACAATAGGTTTTGTGGAGCAGCCGACGGCAGGTAGATCTCCCTATGGGTATTTTGAGGGAATTATTCAGCCAACTCTGTTTTGTGCTATTGTGGACTTTTTCATTGAGCTCTAGCAGGGCTTTTCATGCCCCATATATATTTTGCCATTTTTTATCCATCATCCACTTCATTTTGGTGAGGTTCCCTGGTGGTCGTACAGTTTAGCAAACTATTTTTCCGCAACCATTACTACTGGTGTAGTGACTCATTTATTTTATCTCACGAGCTCGCACAAGCAGTCAGTTGCCTTCCTCGACATGAAGGACGACCACATGCGTACTGACATGCATCTGTTGGAGGAGACAGGTAAGCTCAACTTGGTAGCCCTGGATGCCCTCAGTAGCGTATGTGCAGCTAAGCAGGATGCAGATGGGGTTTCTGCGGCGGTGCTGGCCTGCTTGCCACAGCAGCAACTGTGCTGACAATTCTGACATGGTAGGTGTATGGGCAGCTCCTGTGTTTGGAGAGTGGCCCCAGGGCAAGGTGCAGCTCGCAGTGCATGTGTAGTGTGACACAGCAGCTCACCCTATTTTTCTTGAAGTTGAAGGGCAGTGTTAGGCAAGAGCTGGCTCCATCTCTCTTCCCTCATGGCAGTCTCGAGATGGGGTAGTACGCGGGCTGTGAGAGCAGCTTTGAACAGGCACATGGAACAAGGTCCTGATAAAAATTTCGGGGGTAGGGAAGGGGCACCATGGCACAGCGGGGAGTAAGCCCTGCCCAATGAGCAGGGTGGCCAGGGACAGTGGTTGTAGGTGCCTGAAAATGTCCCAGCCTCTGACATTAGGGATAATAAACCCAACTCACTGGCACTCCCTATGCTTTTACAGGAACGGCAGGTGAGTGGGCAGGTGGACTTGGAAGGGTTTGATGTGACTCAATCCCCAGAGGAAAAGTGATGGCAGAGCACTGCACGGCCAGCCGAAGACCATCATGGGACCTAGGCAACGCTGCCACACGAAGGTTTGGGTGGGCTCGGCAGTGCATTTAACCGGATTGTACAGTTCAGCCATGCGAGACACTGAAAGGCAGCCATGAGGGCACTATACTGACCCATAGTGGCCCGTTGCAGTCACACTCATGCACCTGCACAATGATGATGCTTTGTTGGATAGGGTCCATAGTTGGGGGCACAGGGGTTGCTTGATGAAGCAGAAGACACGGTGTTGGACTGTGAGGAAGGGAACCTTGAGGAAGATGAAATTGTGGATGAGGATGCCCCCAGGGAGGAAGCATGGTGGCGGCAGAGTGGTGCATGCAGCCCCAGCAGGGGGGATAACAAGGTTGTTCCTAGTCTTTTGCAGGAAGTGCCGACCTCTCAGAAAAAGCGAGCCATGGATGCTGGTCAAGGTGTAACTTCAGACTGGTTACGTGAGTGGATCCAGACAGGAGGCTGACCTTAAAGCCAGGTGAGGGTAATAGGGGCTGCGAGGGCAGCAAGGCAATGGTGTCCAAGGGGTGAGTATAGATGGTGCTTTGAGTGGAGTGCTATGCTTAAATGAGGGGCGGTGTGTAAAGGACAAGGCAGTAGGCACAGACTGGATAGCGCAACACAGCGATGGTCGGGGAAGCACGCCAGGAACACAGGCCAGGGGGCTGATCTCATTCTGCCGTGACAGACGATACTGAGACAGGTTGGGGGAGGATAAAGAGCAGGAAGGTGGTGCACGGGAAAGTAAAGAGCTCAGGATTAAAAAGTAAGCCTGAGTGTACTTCACAGAGTTCTGCTACTCAGAACGTAGTGAAGTTATTGAAAAACTCAGCCTTGCTAGGCGGAGATCCTCAAGCAGTGGAGCGCATTAGGTCATGTCGTTCACACTGATTTTTAGCACTAGCTGTTTGTTCCAAGGTATAAAATCAGCACAAATGCACCATGCACAGCGCAAGAGGGCGCTTCTTTTTTCTGCCACTCGAGGAGATGATCTTCTCAAGTGGGGGTGACGCAGCAGATGGGAAGACCGTCTGCCGCTTTTCTGCCTGGTCGACAAGTCGACCAGGCAAAAAAGAGTTTAATATGGTGGCGGTGTCTGCTAGACACTGCCAGCCATATTAGTATGCGGACATAAACATGCCACTTATGGGGGTCCATTGTGGGCCCCCAGGGAATCTGAGAGGTGCACGTGGCTGCCTTGTCATGGACATGGTCGAACAAAGCAAAACCAAAGGAGATGATGGATGGAGTGTTGAACATTGTAAGCACTCACCCCCATTCAACTGATCTGGGTATAATCCATCATCATTCTTTAGCTCACTCAGTCACCCGAGCTCAGACACGGCCATATGCAAATCAGTCTGACCCTGGGCCTCATGGAAACAGTCCAGCCCGAACTGCCAAGCCATGTGTTCCCTGGACCAAAAACAGGCAAACTGGGACCAGTTTCTGGCTAATCAGCCGTCAACAGCCAGGTTAGCTTGAATCCAGTGGCAAAGTGAGCAAGGGACCCACGTCTGGGCATACCCTGCCAACTTAGGTCGAACCAAGCAAAACCAAAGGGGATGATGGACGGAGTGATGAACATTGCAAGCACTCACCCCCAGTCAACTGATCTGGGTATAACCCATCATCATTCTTTAGCTCACTCCGCCACCCCAGTTTAAACATGGCCATATGCAAATCAGTCTGACCCTGTGCCTCATGGGAACAGTCCAGCCCGAACTGCCAAGCCATGTCTTCCCTGGACCGGAAACAAGCATCCTGGGACGTGTTTCTGGCTAATCAGCTGTCATCAGCCAGGCTAGCTTGAATCCAGAGGCAAAGTGAGCTAGGGACCCACGGCTGGGCAAACCCTGCCAACTTAGGGCGAACAAAGCAAAACCAAAGGGGATGATGGACGGAGTGTTGAACATTGCAAGCACTCACCCTCAGTTGTTTTTGCATTTGTCACCCCGAGGGGGACGGGTATGCTCTGACGTGAGTCCCGTGCTCTCCATGCCACTGGAATCTGACTATCCTGGCTGATGAGGGCTGAAAGCCCGAAAGTGGTCCTAGGATGCTTGTTTCCAGTCAAGGGAGGACGTGGTTTGGCAGTTCGGGCTGGACTGTTCCCATGGGGCACAGGGTCAAGACTGATTTGCACATGGCTGGGTTCAAATTGGAATGGCATGGTGAGCAAAACAAACTATGGATTTAGGCCTTGATCTCTGTACTGGGGTGAATGTATGACATTGTTCTGCATTCTGTCCATCAACTGTTGTTTTTGCATGGACATGGTGGCAGGCACCTGGCGGTGCCTGTCCCCTTTTGCATGACAATGCACACAGTGCATTCCCAGCATTGTGGTGGGCAGTGCTGTGAGCAACGCCAGCCACAATGCTGGGAATGGAGGATACCACCACGACGGTGGCGGTGGCATCCTAATTGTCGGGGCAGGACTGCCGGACCACAGGCGGTCAGTCCCAGCACCGCTAGGTTGGAGGGCGGACAGAAGTCCGCCCACCATCCTAATGTCCCCCTAAGTCCTTTGACACACTTCTGATGTTGCCACAAAAGAAAATGTTTGGAAGGGGGAATAAGTAGAAATGTTGAAGCTTCTGCATAGGGAGCTTAGGGCACAGTAAGGGTCTAAAGAACAGGAATATGAACAGGCAAAACATCCCAGGGTGCCCATGACCATTGAGAACTGGAGGGCCACATTGCTTATTTTTGCTAGTGTTTACTGCGAAAAGTGTCAGAAAAAGGTCACTAGCCCTATTCAGATATATGGATGTGATCCCAAGAGTGCAGATCACATTTGGGGGTACGCTGGGGCACAATATGATGATGAGTTCCTGGCCTGTTTTACTTGGGATACTAAAGTCAAGTGGGGCGAGATTGACAAAGTAATTTGGCAGCAGACCATGGGGTCAGCCAAGTTTGCGAAAAACATCTTTATGGCCAGCAGTCTTCATATAGTCTATCAACCTATTCAAGGCCACCCCACTGGAGGAGAAGTGGGTTCAGCAAATAAGAGTAAGTAAGTAAGTAAGTAAAGTTTATTGTGTTGATTATTTAAAATCTTACAATATTGCACATTCGAAAAAAAAGTCAATAAAAGCTATATTCATACATAAAACAGTTAAAATATCATTCATAATTTAAATATTTAAATAGTTACATCTCCCAGTTTCCTTTTTGCTGTCGTTAGAAATTTTACAAACGTAGCATTTAAAATAATATAATTTGAGTCCAAACACCGTATTAGGGCCTGCCTGCATGACCTTATGCCTCGTGCATTTAGAGGAATCTTAAGCAAAGTTTTTCTCTCCTGGGAGAGTTCCGGACAGGTACAAAGAAGATGAAGGATATCCTCCTCACAGGCGTTGCACAATCTACATTTGGTTTGCGTTACCGTTCTTGCCAAAGGTAGACGATGGCACAGGCCTGGCATTTTGCCGAATCTTGCATTTAGGAGCACCTGTTTATATTTTTCTGTCCATGGAGTCACCAAATATTGTTGGATTTCTTTCTTTTTATAACCATTTATTATTGTCCATGCATGTTTTCTTTTTGTAAGGATCGCTTTATCGTTTAGAATAGATAGATAGCTTGTAGTTTTGTTAATTATCCTCTTAAATGATGTCTTGATTATATTTGTATCCCATATTGACGTCACCTCAAAATCTTTTATCGCTTTCGTTAAGTAAAGCCCTGCCAGAGAGTTCATGTAATTACTTAATTCTTTCCATAAAAGTTGCGATATTTCATTTTGGTGATCAGTATTTATTTGGTTCCAAACTCTTATGAAGTGTGCTTGCCTTGAGTATTGTTGATTAATTAGTCCAAACTCCAACCTTAGTTGTGCAGGAGAAGCATTTGCTGGAAGCCAAAATAATGCCCGATATACTCTGGTTATGTTATTATTCAGGATTTCAGTATCCCTACCCATTGCAGCTTCACTACCGTATGAGATAGTCGGTTCTAGTCTTGCAGAAATAATACTGAGAAGAGGGTCGTAAATTAAGCTGGGAAGTGATTTCTGCACAATTCTGAAAGCAGCAGACAATGCATTTGATTTCCTTTGGATGTCCCTTTTTTGTAGTTGAAAATTGCCTTTTGAATCAAATAGAACCCCCAGGTATTTATATGACTCCACTTGCTCCAGCTCGATGTTATCCATATACATTTTAGTAGTGTGTTTTTTTGTATTATTTTTAGTAACTACCATAATCTTGGTTTTTGTGTCGTTTATGACCATACCATTTGCCTTAGAGTACGTGTGAGTCCTCCTAATTAATCGCTGTAAACCCACTTTGGTATGGCTCAATAATATCACATCATCTGCCTATAATACGTTCTTGAGCCGCTTATCTGCTAGCTTCAGGGGGTGTGCATTTTCATTATCCAGTATTGGCGTTAGGTCGGCAAGAAACAAATTAAAAAGGAGGGGAGCTAAAACACAGCCTTGTTTTAGGCCTTCCTTTGCTCGAATCTCCTTAGATAATGATCTGCCGTCCCCCATCCTCACACTCACCCATGTGTCTGTGTACAAGAGACGAATCAATTTAAGTAGTGAGGATGGTATTTTCATTGTCTCGAGTTTTTCCCAAAGTAAATTCCTGCTTACACAATCAAATGCGGATTTGAAGTCTATGAAACATAGATATAAAGGTTGCTTCCGTCTAATTGCCTTGCCTATAAGTAGGGTGAGAATAAGAATATTTGTGGTTGTACCCAATCCTTGAATGAAGCCTGTTTGATTTAAAGGCAATTTCTTATTGTCCGACACCCATTCTTGTAGTTTAGTCAACAGGATTCTGGCAAACAGCTTGGCGTCCGTGTCTTGTAAGGTGATTAGCCTATAGTTTTCTGCCAATGCCCAGTTTCCTTTTTTGAAAATTGGGGTCATTAAGGATCCTCGCCATGACTTGGGGACAGTTCCTGTTAGTATGACTTCTAAGAATAATCTCTCTAGAATAGGCGCCCATAGTTCGGGGTTTTCCTTAAAGAGTGCGAATGGTATCCCATTTGGTCTGGGTGCACAGTTTTTCTGTTTTTTTATCAATTTAATTATCTCTTCTTTCTCGACTGGTATTTGCATATCCAATTCATTATAATGATTGGAAGATTCCATGTTGTTATAATTGTTTTCCTCATAAGACTTATCCAACGCGATTGTTTGAGTAGTATCCTGATTGAGATGGTTCCTCAGGTAGATCTCCCTTTCCTGCTCAGTTAGCGGTGATGAGACTACTTGCTTATTGGGCCTAGCCAGTTGATTAATAATTTTCCAGAAGTCTCTTGAGTTCTTCTGCTTACTTGCGTAAAGTAGTTTTGCCCAGCTTTCTTGTTTTACTTTATTTTTCTCACACCATATTAATTTTTTTTTAGGTTTTGATTTAGTTGTTTCGAAATTCCGATATTTTCTTCTTTTACTTCTGGTTTCTTCATTGACCTAATAACCTTGTTGCGGTCTTTCTTTAATTTCGTAATTGCATGTGGCAGGTTTAACTGCTGATCCGTGTCCCTTGGTAAGTCATTCCTTCTTCGGTTCTTATTTGACTGCAATTCAGTTTGAGTTCTGATTAGTAATCTAGTGAAGTATTCCCATTGCTCAATTCCTGATTCTAGTGCAGTATCCTTAAAGCATGATTCGATGAGCCTTTCTATCTACTCGTTCATTACTTCTTTGTTGCCAGCATTCCAAAATATTTTTTTATAGTTAGTTGTGCCAATTTGCCCTTGAGCAGTCCGGTAAAGCTTATTTGTATTTGTTCCGATGTTCATTACAATTATTTGCTGGGCGTGGTCACTTTTCTTTACTTTCTTTAGTTGGTACAAAGTAATGCTGTGAAACATATATATTGAGGTCATAGTATAATCAAGCCTGGAGTGGGCATTATACCCAAAGTAACTATATGCAGGCGGCACATCCGATTTTATTCTGCCATTTAGAATTCGAAGTCCCATTGCTTCAATATCCCTTACAAATGTTTTCCCCATTCTGTTCTTATTGACAAGATTATCATTGCCCAAGTCCTGCTCCGGAATTAGCCATTGATGATTTTGCATTTGGGTAATATCATCTCTTATGTTGGTTGACATAAGGTTAAGGTTGAAATCCCCGGTAATCAAATAGTCTGCTAGCGGTTCCTCTAACATCATAGTGATTAAAACATTATTTAATGTTCCACAAATTGTTTCTCTACTTCGATTATTTGGCAATATGTAGACAGTGATCAGGTATAAGGTTTTAGTTTTTTGATTATTTGTTTTGTAGTTTAATTTAACTATCAAAATGTTAGTGCTATTTACTTCCACTTGCTCGTGATGAACCTGTAATGTGTTTGAGATAAATATCGCCTGACCCCCGCTAGCTCGCCCGAACCTTTGATCTTTCTTGGCATGTTCATAATAGCCAGCATATCCATGTAAAAGAAATGGGTTGGTTTCCCATGTTTCTTGTAATGCTACAATATGAAATGTATCTACTAGGGCATCAATTTGTGCGTTCTGGATCTTGCCTCTTAACCCGTTAATATTCCAAGAACACATTTTAATCAATTCTGTATTATTGCCCATTCCTCCTATTTGCATGGTACTACCGTTTCATTGTTTGTACTTGGTATGAAGGGCCTCATTGGTCCATTTTTCATTTATTTCTAAATTTCTATCTTTTATGGGTTGTGTTAGGGTACATACGTTTTTCATAGGTGATCTACCCAGTGCATTTTTTAGGACATTAACTATCTGTGTATCCACTTTATTCAGTTTTAATGCTGAATCGTCCCCTATAAAGGGAATAGGATAGACCTCAGGGCTGTGTTTAGTTATTACTATGCCCAGGTTTTGAATGTCGGACTCTCATTCAGAATCTGTTCCGATATTATGGGAGATATTAGTGTAATCAACGTCGGGGTTTGGGTACTGTTTATCCCCTCTATGAACTCAATTGAGATAATATCATTACTTACGATTTTATTCAACGCTGGTATGGAGTTGAAAAGTCTAAGTAAGTTCCCACGGTTAAGTATGTCATGCCTACCTCTTGACTGGAATTCTGGAGTAAACATCAGTTTTACACTAGTTTCGGGGTTCTGGTGAGGGGGTAACTCGTTTATCTCAATTTGGTTTGGCTTGTAGCTAATTGTTTTTTCCCCTCTGTACTTTTAATCTGTAACTGATCCCATTCTTGTATACTTAGTGGAGCTTTCACCTCATTCTTCCCCATAGGGACCCCGTCTTTTATTGTTCTTATGCTCAAACTTTGATTTAAATGAGGAATCGTTATTATGGTTGATTTAATGGGGCTAGTTTCAGGAATTTGGTCAAAGTGACCTTAATTTGACTCTTTTTTTTCTTCTTTTTGATTTATATCCAGTTCGGTTACCTGTGGCGGTATATCATGGGACCTGGAATCCTCTTTCCCATCCAGTAGTTTATTGTTCTTCCTTGATAGGATTGGTGTTTCACATAAGTTGGGTTTCTGTATTTTTGTTAGTTCAGTCTTTTGGGTTTTATCAAATATGGGATAGAAATTATTTCTACCTTCCCTTATATCTTCTGAAGTTATTATTGTCTGGTCCTCCTCTGACAAACTTTCAACAGACCTTTTCAGATTTTCGTTTTTCCTGGCTTTACGAAGTTTTTTTCTTTGTCGTTTTGACATTGTCGTAAAACCAGCCATTTCGATATTTATGTTAGTTTGGTTCTCGTGTTTGGGTTTACTCATAGTTTCATTTCATGATTGATCTCTAACTTGGTAGACTGGTGAATTAACTATTTCATCCTGTAGTTTTGATGTCTGTTTTAATTTAGGGCCTTTCATGTCGTCATCATCATTTCCGATTTCGTTTTTTTTCCATTCCTTTATAGTAGCTTTTTCTTTTATAACTTTATTCTTGCTAACTTGGATGTTTCTTTTAGTGTCTTCTGGTATGCTTGTTAAAACTGCCGGTAGTGCTGCTAGTTTATCCATAATAGGAATATAGATACTGTCAGTAGATGTTTTTTCGTTTTCAGACTGAACTCTGATTATCAAATTGTTTAATTGAGCGAGTTTGTTGTCAATTCCCGCCACATTATTTGCCATCATTTTTAATAGGTCAATTTGTATGTCCATTTTATTTGATTGATAGTGTAGAGCTTCTAACGTGAGTGTCGAGGTTTGATAGAAGATATCCCACGGTATACCTGTTTCTTGTTGTTTTGTATTTCCCTTTATGGGTTTAGTGGAAATAGTTGGATTTTCCACCTTGTTTTTCAGTTCCACCTTTCTTTTTTCAATACTATTCTTGGCTGTAGCGATTTTTTCTAAAAGAGCTTCAAGGTCCTCCCCCAGCGTTGTTGATTCAAGAGATTGCTCTTTGTTATTTGCCCACCCCAGCTCAACACTATCCTGATTTTGATGTACTTTAGATTCCTCAATGGTTACCTGCAACCGTTTATTTATTTCAACATTGACAGCAAATAAGAGTCAAGTGGGTGTGCACGGTGCGTATTGGGAATTTAGCAAGGGATCCGCATGAAGGAATATTGCAAGCTTCAACATGAGTGCTCAAGGGGTAGCGGCCAAGGGGGCCAGTTGAACTCCCAGCAAGGTAATTTTACCACATCACACAATCCACAAGGAGGTTTTGGGGGGTAGGGGATCAAAGGGGGTGATGGGAAACGGCTCATACGCCAATTGATTTGGGCCATCGGGATTCTTGTTTGGCCTAATACCCTGACAAGGCCAAGGCAAATTTGTTACATGGGGGATTTCAATGGTGATTCAGGTTGGGTTATAAGGGACAAAAGATGGGCAGGTGGGCGTAACATTTGAAATCTGCTAAGACCCACAGACAGTTGGTAGCAAAATGTTTACAAAAACAGATACAGGAAGGGAGGATAGAAGGGCCTATTGATGACTGACCACTGAATAACTTGATTGTGTCACCCTTTGGTGTGGTCCCTTAGAAAGAGAATGGACAGTTCAGGCTCATCCAGGATCTGTCCTGGCCAGAGGGTCATTTTGTAAATGATTTCATAGTGGAAAAAGTGGCCTCTGTGTCATAGTCCTTGATGGACATAGCCATGGTGATAGTAGACAAGGTGGGACAAAGGCATGAATGGCAAAATGTGACATTAAGTCGGCTTTATGCTTACTGCCTGCATACCCAGCTGACTTTGAATGAATTGGGCTTTGGTTTGAGGGACAGCGTTTCGTGGACAAGGTGCTGCCAATGGGGTGCTCCTTTTCATGAGTTCTTTTTAACATGTCAGCTCCTTCCGCCAATGGGTATTCACGTGGCACACAGTTCAGTTCATGGTGACACATTACCTGGATGATTTCTTCTTTGCGGGTCAATCCTGTTCAATGGACTGCCACCGCTAGTTGGCACGGTTTCAGTAGCTCATGTGTGACCTAGGGGTTCCTTTTGCACCAGAGAAGACAGTTGGGACAGCACAGCTTATTCACTTCTGGGGATTGAATTGGACTCCACAATGATGGAAGCAAGGTTACCCGTGGACAATACGGTACTTAAGATGCTGTTGCTTGACGCAATGCTGGCCAAGGGAAAGGTGACAGTCAAAGAGGTGCAAGTGTTGTTTGGACTAGGTTTGGGTGCTCAACTCTGCTCCACCAGTGGAGAGCGCTGAAATGTTGCCACTCTGTTCTCCACTTTGAGCACGTAGTTTGCAATAACTGAGTAGCGCAGTTTACCGGCACCCTAGCGTGCCCACCACTAGTATGGATTGGATCATTCTCCCATGGGTGGATCACAAGATTGTGCTCTGCTTTAATCCTTTGTCTTGGAGCTTGGTTCTCTGTGTCGAGCCACACATTTGCTGTCATCTACATCATCTCTTCTGAATCTTATGGATGCTTAACATAAAAATAGCCTTGCTATCACACTTGGTGTAAACAAAGAGGTAGCCAGGTGCGGCGCCGCAAGTGATCTTGCATCTGCAGAGCATATGTGATAAACCAATTGCCACTGATGTTATCACTCAGCCTAATTAGATACAGGGCCTTTGTGCAGAGCTCTCTAGAGACAGTATAATCCTGCAGTCCTTTCCAGTGAGTGATTTATACCTCAGATAGAACTTACTCCATTCTCTGCAGCTGCCTCCTGCAAAAGACGTGAAAAGCCATTCAGAGGACCCATGCAAATAGCTTTTTTGGGTTCTTGGCTAGTTGTCTTAAATATATTTTACATTCAGCTTGTTAGCTGACTTTTCCTGATTTAGTTGCGGTTGGCAGAATCATCTTGTTACGGGGGCTGATTAATATGGACTGGCTCCCACCTCTCTGGGATAGATTGCTTCAGCCTGGCTTCTGACACTTCCAGAGGTGCTGCTAGCTCCACAGTAAAGGCTTTGCTGCCCGGCTTATTCACATGTTAGTCGGTGCAATAGAACAGGTGACAGTCTTCTCAGACAGTGAGGAGGAGGAGGAGCAGAAGGTTGGCCCCTGTCAGAAGAGGCAGCAGAGTGTGTTGATGTTGACAGCTGCTCTTCTTCGAATTCACTTTCTCACATTCTCATCCAGATTCTCACCCTCTAGCGAGCTCATAATGGGCATAGGCACTGCACATAGTGTCAGTCACAGGACAGCACTGTGCAATAGTTCGAGCTGCCCCTGGAGCTCGGGCTGAGGGCAGGGCTGAGACAGAGCAGCAGCCAAGATGCAGATGGAGCGGTGCGGCCCAGAGGATTGTTGCTGCCATGCCAGTTGTGATGGTCATTCTGTCACCTCACCACCAGGTCAGTTAATGAATTTGCCTTAACAGTGTTTGTGAAAATATGCACACCAGACCAGAAACCCTATGTCTTCTTCATACCGTGTTATAGTTTACTTTGTCACAGTAACAAAGCTGAACTGAGTGTTTATTATCTCCTCAAAGCAGGCTGAGCTCCCTAGCCACTGGTGGTTCTACAGTGACTTTTGCTGAAGTCGGGGGTTTGGTGCATCGCTTAACTGCATATGAAGAACATAAAGCTGTTAAATGAGGGTATTAGCATGATTGGCGGCTATTTCTAAGATGCTCACAAGTGGGGGATGTGCTTCCGAACCTGCAGAGAAGGGGTCAAAGAGAGCACATTCCTAGAGCACATGTACAAAAAAGACTAATAGGTCTCGTAGTTCAACAGCACTTGAACTGTACATATCCTGTGATCTCAATTTTTGGACAAGACAAAGGAGCAGAAAAAGTTCATATTTTCATTTTCTTTATTTGAAGATCCATAAAATTAGAGTTGATAAGAAACAGCCGACACATGTTTCGTCAGTACTATGAATCAGTACTCTGACTTTTTCAAGGCTATAAAGATGAGATTAACTCTGCGCATATAACCTTGTGTCATGTAAATTTGCAGGAAAAGTTAGACTCAGGAATCATAGTAGTGTGAATATGGACGAGCGACAAGTTAGTGGATCAAAAGTTCATACGATCCAATAAGATCACTCGGATGGGTTGTGTGGGGTTAACAAATCGATGTACCATCTCACGCTCAGAACGTGGTGGAAGATCACCTCATTTAGTAAGAGGTATATCTAAAACAGTGTGGATTTAAGAGTCCCTATGTGAGGTGCATAAATAGTATTCCACACTCAGTCAGGTTGAAAAATCCTAAGTCAGGATGGTCACACAAGTGGAACATAGCGCAAACGTGACAGCGAACTGCAGCCCTGCCCCAAAGAAGTTAAGAGGCAGTAGCGTGATGAGTGACTCCACATGATAACGAAGCCAAAGAACCTATTCCACTCACTCGCGGAACTCACTGAAATCACGCGGGGTTTATTGTTAAGTCCGTGGAATTCCACAGAGTGAAACTCTGTGAGCTCCGCCCATTCCTGGCTTGGACACATAACTTTGCTTGCATAGTAGTCAGGGTGGGCATAACCTTTTGCAGAAGGCTTACCCTATCCTTAGCGGGTCTATCTCAAACCCATCACCATGTGTGCCTCTCAGTGGGTGCAAAAAAGATTTATGAATGTTGCACAGGTTTATACAGATCTTTAATGGTATTACCATAGAGGTCAAAGAATGTGAGTGGGACATGCAGATTTATTCTGATGCAGCAGAAGGTTTGGGTTTTGGGTTGTGCTGGCAGGGACGGTGGTGCACAGATGAATGGTTATCTGATTGGAAATACAGTGTTGGGGGGCATTGCCTCACCTTGGAGGTAGCAGAGATGCTGTGGGGATGTGAGTTGGCACACCGCAACGTCAGGTTTGGGTTGATAACATGGCTGTGGTTTTGATTATCAGCAGAGATGCTGTGGGGATGTGAGTTGGCACACCGCAACGTCAGGTTTGGGTTGATAACATGGCTGTGGTTTTGATTATCAGCAGACAGTCCACAAGAGATACACAGGTTCTCAAATTGCTGTGGGTTTTCATTTTGAGTTGTCTGAAGCATGATATAGTGTTCAAAGCAAGGCACATTCCAGGAGTGAACAATGACATTGTGGACACATTGTCTTATTCACAGTGGCAGCGCTTCCATGGGCTGGCCATGGATGTAGACACGTTCAGGACACCCATGTCTGCAGAGTTGCGGAAGATAGGAGAAAAAGGATGCTCCAATTGGTGGTAGGATTTTGGGCGCGGTCTACCAGGTGTACTTATGCACGGGCATGGGAGTAGTTTATACACAATGGAGACCTGTGCAGGCTGGAGCAGAGAGGAAGAATTGGTAGAGTTCATCCTGAGTATGATGGAGAATCGGTTATCTAGGGTTATGATTGCTGGGGAACTGGCAGGGACCATGTTCTTGAAAAAATTGTACTGGGCCATACATCATCCGCAGGGGAATTAGGATAGAGTATCTTGGATGACTATGATAGGAAAAGGGACAGTGAAGGCAGGAAGAGGGGCTTGTTTGAGAAACTTTTAGAATCCCTGCCGGTCATGTGCAGCGGGCCGGGGGAGACTACCTTGTTCTCCATGTTAATGTTGTGGAGGTTTTTTGGGCTTTTCCAGGTGTCAGAGTTGGTAGGTGGCTGGTTCACATGTGGGATGCAGTGGGAGATTCAGAGAGCCCATGGAACAAATTTGGGTCTTGACAAGGGACTTTATTCGGGATCCTGGCATGGTAGGGGGTTATGTGATGAAAAGACTTGTTTAAATGTATGATAAGAAGGAACAGGCGCCTATATGTTGTGCTGCTTTGCCTAGGGGGAATTATATGTTGATGTGTAAGGGTTTAACATTGCTCAAGGACATGAAGAAGGATTTGAAAGAGATAAAGCAATTGTAGGTGGGTTGCCACGTGATCCGGACAGAGTTTGTCCCACGGAGGGAATAGAGGGGAGCTAGGTGGCTCTTAGCAATTGACTAGGCCAGAGGAAGTTGAGCAAAGAGATGCAATACTTTTTTAGGGAGAAAAGTTTCAGCAGGGTGGTGCATTCTGAGTTGCGATACTTTGTGGATGAGTTTTTTCGAGATAATGGGGTGCATTTTTCTCCCTTTGGGATGAAACAGTACCTTATGCAGCTTTGGGAAGCCCTAGATGAGATTCTGAACATGCACAGATGAGGAGGTTCCTTGCCTGGGGTGGGTCGGAAAATCCAGAGTCCTTTTCTGAGTGGCAGTGGGCCGTCAAGTTGATTTGATTATACAGTAAGGTTATTGTTGTTCCCATAGGTGAGTAGGTCACTTGTACGATGTAGATAGTTATATTTTGTTAGAGGTTAGGTTGAGTGGTATGTAAAATAAAGGTCAAGATATCAATAGCAGGGTAGGATTTAGAAAGTTATAGGATAGAGAGGTTAAAGTGGGGGCGGCTACTTTAGGGGTGGGGGTTTGAATGATGGTTGGAATATTATGCATAGTGAGGTTTAGTTTTGTAAAGGCAGAGGGCTAAGGTTTATGTTGGAATGTGAACCTGTTTTCAATAAAGCGGCCTTTTCCACACCATAATTAGTCTCTGTGGTACATGCTGCTCCCTTTCACCCAAGGAATTGATCTAATTTTCCCTGCACATAACGTATGAATATGTGTTCATTGTTTGCAACAACTGTTTCATACCAGCCTTCTGATTTTGAGCTCCATTTTTTACCCTCAACCATTCATTTATTTGCACTTCCAAAATCTATTTCTTATGTAAACGAAATTGCTAGTACCATGGGTAAATTCTTTTCTTGTTTCATGGGGAGGGTCCTCTAATCCATCCCATCCATCATCTCCATGACCAGCTTTACCCTTTTTCTTTTCTGGGACCTTCTCTAATACCACAATGTTGTTTATATCCCTGTCTCCTGTTTTATTTTTCTCAACTTTGTCTCCTTCTTTTTTCAACTGCTTAATTCATTCTTAACCACTCCTGCTTGTGCCCCGTCATCTTCCATTTTGCTTCTTTCCTTCCTTGTTCAAATTTTCATGTTTGCTTTACTATTATTTTCTTCTTTTGATTTTCTATCTCTCGTCTCTGTCCTGCTCCACCTCTTCCACGGTTCCTCCTTTCTGGTTCGGTGTAGACACAGAATGATGTCTACCATGCAATATTTTTTCACTTTTTAAAGTGTCTGGAAGCTTTAATGAGTTAAGGATAACAGTGTCCTGGAGTAGGGCAATCTGGCTCATTAATGACGAAACTAAAGATTTTGACCAACAACACTAATAGAGCCCATTATAGAATAAATAATAGGCAATAGAATTGATAATAGAACACCAAAAATATATAACTTAACAAGGTGTCTCCAATACACACTGATTTGAAGTGTGTGGTGAAGTGTGATGGGTAAATGTTTGTGAGGTTGACATTGGTCACTGTTTTTTCTACAGCTTTTAGTGGCGCAGTGTGAGACCTCCATGTTATGAGCTCACAACTATTGCTAATAGTTAGTAAAATGAGAATAATTTCCAAGTTGGCTAAAAAAGTCAAATTAGGACCAAATCCAGACCCTCAACTACATTGATCGTGAAAATCCTCACCTGGGCCCAAGAGAGAAAAATTAAATCAGAAGAGAAGTCCTGCTCCACATAAGTTTAATTACTCATAGAAGAAAAAATCCTCAAATGAGATTAGGCACAATCGGTCAGATGCCCAAGACTGGCCTCATCACCTATCAGTAATTGTGTGACTTGGTTTCTGCACGCTCTAAGGCTATGTTCACCTTAAGTCTTTCTCTTCCATTCTCCACACTGTATCCATTTCTTGAGTGCTCTTAGGATACCTATGCAGTATGAAGTATTTAACAAAAGATTATAAAATAAATAAACCTTGACCAGATTTACTATGCAATGTTGTGGTCACAGACCCTGTAGAAGGTCTGTGGCCGCAAAATAGCTGTTTGGTATTCTCTTACCCTTTTTGCCATTTGATAAAGGTACACCTAATGGCATACTGGGCTTGGAAATGGATACAAAACAGCACATTTGGTATGGGCGAGTTTTAGACGTCCCTTCCGAATTGCGAGTTGGTTTGCAATTTATCAGTATTTTGCTACCATAATCTGGTAACAAAACATCTAAAAATGACTGACTCCTGAGGTGGGGTGGTAATGCATTTGCAAAAGGGTGCCTTTGTGACCTCTTCCCTATGGGTATCATGAAAAAAGTTGGCTTGGAAGTCAGGAGACTTTTCAAGACTAATGTAAAGTATGCGATGAAGAGTAGAATCAGTTAGTAATGAGTACTATCTTTTTTACAAAGCCAACAGGGACAACAAAGAATGTGAGAAGAAAATGAGCAACAGTGTCTTGAACACTGTGACAGTTCCCGTCAGTCTCTTCTGTGTCCATCATTTTGTCCATTCAGACTTCACTATTTCTATTCTGTGCCCTGGTCAGATTTTCCTATTTCTTTCATAGAAAGTGTAAACTTATAAACAATGCATAGAAAAGCTACAAATGTCTGCAATCTATGCATGAGAAATTGGGTTGTTGCTTGACTGGGGTGTGAGCCCTGGTCAAGTAACAGCCACAATCCTTATAACGGTGAATCACCAAAAGTCACGAAAATAACCTGTACGTAACCCTGGATAGCTTGGTACAAAAAGGAGTCAGGTTTAACTTAAAAGCAATGTGTAAAGTATTTATGCAGCACACAAGCAGCCATAAAGTGAAAACACAACACAAGAAAATTCGCACAGCAATTTAGACAAATATAATACATTATAACAAATTATTTCGCACAAAAAACAACAAATATTCAATCAGTGGGGCTGGAGTTAAGAATTTTAAACATTTTATTGAAAACTGGTGCCTTAAAGATCAAAGCGCCAACAGTGGACATCCAGTCACTTGAGACTGGGTCAAAGTTGAAAAATATGGCTGACCGCGATTAAGTGTGGTCCAGATACAAGAAGTAGATTGGGCCCAGGCAGTGCTTATGTGTAGACTTAGAATAAATTCTGAGAAAAATGTTCTGAGAAGATAAATTTAGGCAAGGCAAGACTGAAGGAGGTGTTCAAGGAGAGAGAGTCGTAGTCAGGTAACCTTGGGACAAAGCCACAGTCAAGATTTCTACGCTCAGACTTAGGTCTGATTACGATTTTGGTGGATAGGTTTACTCCATCACAAACTGACATACTGTCCATCAAACTACAATTCCATTATATTCTATGGAACTTGTAATACGGCGGATGGGATATCCATCATGTTGGTGCCAGAGTATCCCATCTGCCAAGATCTTATTCAGGCACTTAATCTCTTTTTTTGGAAATACAAAATCCCCAGTGGGTCAAGGCAGAAGGCTGTAGCTGAAGACAGTTTCACGAGGCTGGATACCCCTTTGACAAAGGAACACTGAAAAGCATTTGCTGCAGCAGAAAAGAAGATTGCAGGAGATGCCGCAAAATCAATCCAACTGGAGATGTACCTTCGGTGGATAGGGTAGCAGGTTGGTCCCAGTCTCCTCCTGGTACTCATAGCAGTTATTGGTCAAAATGTTTTTGAGGCTTCCGTTTTTGTATTTGGCCATCTGGACACCTTTTGCCCCACAATCAAGGGTCCAGGACAGGTGGGGCACCACTTAGGGGTTCAGGACGCACTCAGAATAGGAGGCCAGTAAACTAGCCCTTAGAGTCACACTGGTTGTCCTGGGTTCAGGTGAAGATGCAAGGCTCAACAGCAGGGCTGACCTCTGGGGGTCCAAGGCAGGCTCCAGTAGTAAAGCAGTCCTTTCAAGTACAGCAAAGCAGTCTTGTAGAGTGCACAGCAGGTTGCAGCAGCAGGCAGTACTCTGAGAGTCCTTCCGCAGGTCCAGGAGTAAACTGAAGAGTGAGTCTGAAGGTCCTGTTTCTATACCTGGTGCCTTTTATCTGGAAAGTGGTAGAGGCTTCTAGAAAGGGTCCTTGAAGTGCATGGAATTTCTTAACTCCCCTGTCATGGCTCCAAGCTGACTGCAGTGACAATGTGGCTCCGTCCCCCCATTCTGCCAGCAGATGGCACATAAAAGCATAACTAATCCCTCTATTGTGTAACTGTCTAGGAAGAATTCACAAAGTCTAGCTGTCAGTTACACCTAGTCATGGTACTCAAGACATGCTGCAGGCACTCAGAGTTAGGGGTAGGAGATGCCAAGTTTCTATAAGTTGTATTTTCACAATTGTAATTTACGATCCAAATTTACCATTAAAAAACATTTTTCATCACAATTTCATAAACACCAACCATGAACTTGATACCTGGCCCCAATCAAATGTTAGCACTTATTCATTGTAATGAGCCACCCCAATGTTATCCTATGGGATAGGTAGGCCTCAAATAGGTGAGAAATGAATTTAGGAGTTCTTTGCTACCAGGACATGCAAAACTTAAAAATACTTGCCCAACCATTCAATTACACTGCAGCCTTGCCAGAGGACTTATCATGGTTGTCTGGACGGTTTCTGATTCTGCCGATTGTTATTATCATATCACGATCTGGGCACTATAGTCTACATTAAGGACTTTTTATGCTTGACCTTACTCTGTGGGATCGCACAACTGAATTACATGTTAAATAGATCTATTATTATGTACAGAGTCATACTTTGGACCTATATTCACCAGATTCTTCTTAATCAATGGATGTTCATATCACTATAATATCTCTGGAGTACTTGTCTTTAATTTGATGAGACAAGCCTATTGGGCCACGACGGTGTCATAATCTTAGATCACTGCATTTTCGTCTTCATTTGAAGCCTATTCTTATCAGTGCCCTGAAGAAGTCCCCTGTTGGGCGAAACACGTCGGCTGTATGGTGTTCTACTTTTCTATTGAAATAAAGAAATCAAAACGAGGAACCTCTATCTCTGTGACTTTTTGGAACTATACCCTATATTGACTTATTATATGCTTAATGCTGTGGTGCATCTGTGCTGTCTTGTATTTACACTGCACCCTGCTCTGCCCTATAGGCTATCTAGGGCCTACCATAGAGGGAACCTATATGCAGTAGAAGAGGAGTTTAAAGCTTGGTAAGGAGGTTACATTGCCAAGTTGAATTGGCAGTTTAAACTGCATTCAGGCTGTCATGGCAGGCCTGGGACATACTTTAAGGTGATACTTAAGTGGGTGACATAATACGTTGTGCAGGCCCACTTTTAACCTTTATTATACAGACCCTGGGTATATGGTGTACCACACTTCAATGGACTTATGAGAACATTGAATATGCTAATCAGTTGTAATGCATTCAAACCATGTTTAGGGGAGTGAGCACAAGCACTTTAGCACTAGTTACTGGTGATAAACTGAACAGAGTTCTAAGACCAACAAAAACGAATTCAGCAAAAATGTGGAGGGAAATAGACAAAATGTTTTTCCCTGGCCCTGGAGAGGGGGCCAGGTCCAATACTATTCATTTGTTTTATCAATTTGATAATCGAGCTGATACATTTCTCACTCATAATTGTTTTATGTTATTGCTGGCTTAGAGTCTGCTATTCCCATCAATTTTTTAAAAACATAAAATAACACTGAAACTCAGATCCAATAAAAACCCAGGTATTTGGGCACATTTTAGATAGTAACATATTACTGGAACTATTAGGCCACGGATCACACTGTTTGCAGCACAAGCCTCAGTCTGTGACAACAGCAGGGATAGGTGGCCTTCAACTGGTCATTGTTTATGTCACTAGCCTTAAACAAGCTGCAATGAAAAATATCTAGCTTGCTATATCATACAGGTATGCTGTACAAACTGTTGTTGAAACAAAAATCAGGCTTGCTATTTATTGCTTTCACTGAAATTAGCACTGAACTTAGAAATAGTATAAGGATATTAGGATTATAGAATCTAATAATATTTGAATTTCTTTTATTTACATTTCCAAAGACATGCTTTGCTTCCTTGATGTTCAAACTCTATGTGGCTACCAAATATAATGTATACACTAGGTTAGGATTTTAAAATGAACATTTTAAAATATGTCTTGTTTCACAGTGCCACCTTTAGTGTGCTATTCACTTACGAAAGAGTGTTTGGAGTTCCATTGTGCCCATGAACACATCTTGCTGGGCAGTTTATTGACCAGGAAACATGTCCTATAAAATATTGTTCAGATTAAATAGGGAGCAACTTCTCTTTATAGGTTGGTAAAGCTTGACTCATAAAAGGTTACTCCCGTTCTGTGGTTTCTGGTTTTTTGTACCTCATAAAAGCATGACTCATAAAAGGTTACTCCCCGTTCTGTGGTTTCTGATTTTTTGTACCTCATATTTGTTGACTCTCTTCACTAAAATGAACATACTACAGGGGTAACCCATTTAACCCATAGGCCCTTGGGTATCAAACAAGGTAAATAAAAATGTAAAGCCTACGGAATTGTAATACCTCTAACTGATTATAAGACTGGATACCATCAATTATCCATTCTTGGATTAGTCATTCTCAACACAGTTTAATTGAGATATTTTTAGATATAGAGTGTCTCCAAATGAATAGCCAAAACAAAAAAAGAATGAATATCAAATATATGGTTCAACTATTTCTTTTAATTAAACCACATTTTACCTTAAATATTGGTCTCTCACATTAAAACAACTATACAAAATTCATATATACAAACACAAAGACATACATTTCTGATTTACATATATATATACACTTCTTTTAGAACCGAACTAAAGGTTCTTTTGCCCCACTTATTTGGACAAGGATGTCAATGTTTAGTTAATTCACTTAACATTCCTTCTTTTCAGATCACCAAAACAAAGACAAATGGAGTGTACAAGGTTTAGCCACTTTTAACCTCTCTCCATCTAGCACTCCATTTAAGATTATTATTTCATCAACAAAAATCAAACAGATTTATTGTTTTGGAGTCTTCAAATAATGTGTGTCGACACGTTTCAGCCTCTACTTAATAAAGGCCTCATCAGGACTATGAGGGCAACTATCATAGAAACCAGGTCAGGAACAAGTGTAGCCAAAAATAAGAGATCCAACTTCTTTCACGGGCAGTTTCAATAATAAGGGCTTATAACTCGAAATCTTTCAAATTAGGCAATCGCCCCAACGGAAAGGAAAGGAAAGCCTCTTTAAGGGTCCTTAGGGTCCTCAATGTCTCCACGACTGTAGTAATTCAGATTAACAATTACTTGCGAGCCTTGCCACTTGGCTCAGAATACTGTTCGCGTTTCCTACATGTAGACAGCGAAAACGGACCCTAAGGACCCTTAAAGAGGCTTTCCTTTCCTTTCCATTGGGGCGATTGCCTAATTTGAAATATTTTGAGTTATAAGCCCTTATTATTGAAACTGCCTGTGAAAGAAGTTGGATCTCTTATTTTTGGCTACACTAGTTCCTGACCTGGTCTCGACCTTCGTAGCGGCGGGAAACTTCTCGCACTGTCGGGGATGCGCTCCGCAAGCGAGCGATGCGACACTTTTCAGCTTCACAAGTTTCTCAGCTTAGTCTCAAGCTTCCCAGCTCAGGTTCAACTTCTAGAGGCCCCACAACTGGATCAAGCACTCTACAAAGGACAGAACTCTCTCAGCAGAGTTCAGGGAGACTGGGGGTGAAGTCCTTTTGTTCCTGGGACTTCAGAAACAGGGAGCCAGCTCTTCTCAGGCCCTTGGAGATTCCTTACAAGACAGGGGACACAGCTCACAGCAAAGTCCTTCCCCTCTCCTTGGCAGCAAAGCAACAGCAGGTCAGTCCAGCAGAGCAACAGCGGGACAGTCTTCCATCGCTGCCGGAGCAGTCGCACCCTTCGTTTGCGGGACGCACCAGACCGGTGCGGGAGAATCGAACATCGCTGCGAGTGTCGTCGCAGAGCCTGTCGTCTGGGTGAGATCGCCGCGCCGCTTGCTTGCGGACCGCATCACGTCGCTGCAGACATCGCTGCAGAAGCCTCTCACCGAGGAGCTGCGAGAGAGAGGATCACCGCTGGACCGCGCATCGTCGCCCCGGAGATCGTCGCAGCCCCTACGAGATCATCGCATCGTGCCTTTGCGAGAACAGACTTCCCACGCACCGGAATCTACGCAAGCTGCCTTCCTCCCCTTACAGACCGGATTCGTCGCCGCACGCCCGCTGCTGCAGCGGGGCTGTCGCATCGCCTCCCCAGGGTCTCAGGAGTAGCGCATCGCTTGTTTCCACCGCACCAGCTTCCTGCTTGTGGAACTTTGTTGCATCTAAAAGGTACTGTGAGTCAGCGTGACGCAACTGTGAACTTTTCACGCATCTGTGGATCATTTGATCACAACTTAAAGAACTTTGATTACAACCTGAAGAACTCATTTGAAACCGTAACCTTGCATTGTGTATGTTGGATTTTTGACGTTTTTGGTCTTGTGTAGTTTAGAATAAATATCTTTATTTTCCTAAACTGTTGTGGAATCAGTTTGTGGTGTTTTCACTATGTTACTGTGAGTGTTGGTACAAATACTTAACGCATTGCCTCTGGTTAGCCTAGACTGCTCAGGCCAAGCTACCTAGAGGGTGAGCAGGGGTTATCCTAGAGGGTTATCTCCTTGCCCTGACTAGAAGCAAGGGTCCCTATTTGGACAGTGGTACCTACCTCTGCCAACTAGAGACCCCCAGTTCTAACATTGGTGGTCAGGCGGTGGGATTTGAACTTGTATTTGTACTTGACCCACAGTAATTGGTGTACATCACTAGTGAGTGCAGACCATTACGCCACCGCATACTACTGGTTTTTGAGTTTTTGAATTCTGTTGTTGAGTAACTCTTCGGACAGCATCATGTCTCTGAATGGGAAAGCGCCCAGTGAGGAGGCAGAGATAGATTTGGAATTCTCGATTGAAGATCTGTACTCCTACCCAGTAAAGCATCTTAGGTACTTCTGCCAGCAGTTTGAGTGCCCCATAAAGAGCGCCTACAGGAAGGAGGAGCTGCAGAAAATCTTGAAAACCTATTGGGAAGCACAGGAAGGAAATGATGTTGTGGATGTAGAAAGTGCTTTTCAAGGCAAAGACCTGCCAGTGGGCAGAGTAGGCTCAAGAGCTGGCAGCAACCACTCCAGTAGGGGCCTCACCCCGGAAGAGTTACAGGAAATCAAAGAATAAGAGAATATGACCTGGAGGTCATGAAAATGAAGATGAAGCAATTGGAAGTAGAGAAGGCGGCGGAGGAGAGCAAGAATGCCCGCGCCTTAGAGGAGAAGAAATTGCTTTTGGCTCACGAGTTGAGACTGAAAGAGCTGGATCTGAAAAACAAGGAGGTGGATGCCAGTTCTAATGGTGGCAGCGCGCAGCCAGTGCATGGGGGTAAAGTATATATTCCCAAAGACCTGGTACAGAATTACCATAGGAGTGAGGATATTTATGCCTGGTTCACTTCGTATGAAATTGCATTGAAGATGAATGATGTGCCTGACAAGTATTGGGGGGCGGGCCTGTGGAAACATTTTGAGGCGTCTGGGAGGAGTGCTCTAGAGCCCTTAGAATTGACAGGTGCCATGACCTACCCCAATATGAAGGAGGCCTTATGTCTCAGGTATGGCCTTACTCCAGAGCAGTACAGACTGCAGTTTAGAAACTCCAAGAAGAAAGAGTCTGAGACTTGGATGGAGTGTGTGAATGGGTACTCGCGTGCACTGGACGGTTGGATGAAGGGCAGTAAAGTAACTGATTTGAAGGGGTTGTTGCATTTAATCAGTTGGGAGCACTTGAGTAGTCTTTGTGTTCCAGAGCTGCGCCAGCATCTTTTAGACAGCAAGCTGACCGACCCCATTGAGCTTGCTAAGGAGGCAGACCGCTGGACCAGTACCAGGGTCCACAAAGGAATTGTGGGTACCACAGCCAAAGGTGGGCAGGGTCCCCAGCAGAAGAGTGGGGGGGACAAGGGTAACCAAAAGGAGTTCTCGCAAGGGCCCCAAAGTAGTTCCCCGGAAAAGGATTCCCAAACCCCCAAGCCTAAACAGCCATGGCCCTCTAAGGGTAGGCGGGACAAGAGAAATAACCAGGGTCCCCCTACCTGCTATCACTGCAACGAGGTGGGCCATATTGCTCCGAAATGTCCCAAGAAGAAGCCCGCACCCACTGGTGCTCCCGCCCCAGCGTTAGCTAGTGTAGCTTTGGGTGGGGATTTGGTTTCTAGTGATTGGGGAGAGCTAGCGGTCATGACCCTTGTCTCGCTAGGAGACCGAGAGATGGTCCCGGAAACCTTACTGCCCTCTAACACTAAGAAATATGGGCAGAAGGTGACCAACAATGGGAGGGAGGTTGAAGCACTAAGAGACACCGGAGCCAGTGTGACATCCGTGAGGTGTCAGTGGGTGTCTGACAAGCAAATCATCCCTGGCGTACTCCGCCCTGTAGTGGCCGCTGACAGCTCAGTGCGCCTCTGCAAGTTAGCGAAGGTTTCCTTTGAATGGGGAGGAGTCTCTGGTCTTTTGGAAGTAGTTGTCAGCGATGCCTTGCCTGTGGACTGTCTGTTAGGCAATGACCTGGAGAGTTCTCCATGGAAGGACATAGAACACCGAACTCACTTGGAGATGTTGGGTCTGCCTGCGTGGATCTGCGTGACCACGCGTGCTATGGCAGCCAGTAAGGGTGAATCAGCAGAACTGGAGCCTGAAACAGTGGCCCAGAGACCTGCCAAGAGAGGAAGAGGCAGAGGGCGCGGGAAACCAGCCCCAGCCGTTCCCACGGTCCAGGAGGAAGCAGAACCTGAGGGGGATGCCCTGGAACCTACAGGGGAACAGGTGGCCGAACTGGGAGACCTACCTGAGCTGACCCGTTGGCAGCAAGAAGGTGGTCCCTCCAGGGAGGAGTTCTGCCAGGCGCAGAAGGAATGCCCTTCCCTCCTTGGTCTGCGGCAACAGGCTGTAGATCAGGCAGCAGGTGGAGCAGTCAAAGATCACTATGTCTACTGGGAAGGTGACCTACTCTATAGCGAGCCTAAGTTTGCTGAGCCCGGTGCAGCCCGTGTGCTGGTGGTACCCGAGCGCTTCAGAAACTTCCTAATGGGTCTGGCTCATGACGTGCCTCTCGCAGGACATCTGGGGCAAGACAAGACCCTACACCGGCTTGTCACCCACTTCCACTGGCCCCAGATGAGGAAGCACGTCGGTTCCTTTTGCAGATCTTGCCAAACCTGTCAAGCTAGTGGCAAGACTGGAATGAAGTTGAAGGCCCCCCTTCAACCCTTCCCAGTGGTGAGCACCCCTTTTGAGCGGGTGGGCATAGATATCGTAGGGCCCCTGGACCCCAAGACAGCCTTAGGCAACAGGTTCATCCTGGTCTTGGTGGACCATGCCACCCGGTACCCCGAAGCAGTCCCTCTCAGGACAATCACAGCACCCGTGGTGGGCCGTGCATTGATGGGGATCTTTTCCCGTGTGGGGTTCCCCAGAGAGGTGGTCTCCGACCGGGGTACCAACTTCATCTCTCGGTACATGAAGTCTCTGTGGGAGGAGTGTGGGGTAACTTATAAGTTCACCACTCCGTACCACCCTCAAGGAAATGGGCTGGTTGAAAGGTTCAACCGGACCCTGAAAGGTATGATTATGGGCCTAGCGGAGCCCATGAGACGTAAGTGGGTCGTCTTGTTACCATGCCTTTTGTTTGCCTACAGGGAGGTGCCTCAGAAGTCCTTAGGGTTCAGTCCCTTCGAACTCCTGTATGGCCACCCTGTCAGAGGACCTCTCTCGCTGGTGAAGGAGGGTTGGGAAAAGTCCCGTGGGAAAACCCCCCAGGATGTGTTCAGCTATGTGCTGGCCATCCGCAACCAGACACAACGCTTCAGGAAGCTCGCTCAGGCGAACCTGGAAGCAAGCCAGGAAGAAATGAAAAGATGGTACGACCAGAATACCACTCTGGTCGAGTTCTAACCTGGGCAGAAAGTGTGGGTGATGGCACCAGTGGAGCCTTGCGTGCTCCAAGACAAGTGGTCTGGGCCATACGAGGTGGTGGAACGGAAGAGCGAGGTAACCTACCTGGTTAACCTGAAGACTCCCAGGCAGCCCCTGAGAGTTCTGCACGTAAACCGCCTCAAACCACACTTTGAGAGGTCTGAAGTAACCATGCTCATGGCTACAGATGCAGGGATGGAAGAGGATAGCGATCCTCTCCCTGACCTCCTGTCAGGTAAGGAGCACGATGGGTCAGTGGATGGTGTGGTCCTTTCGCCCACCCTGACCCCAGAACAGCAGAATGACTGTCGCCAAGTGTTGGGTCAGTTCTCCTCTCTGTTCTCCCTGACCCCAGGAGTCACCACCTGGTGCTTCCATGATGTGGACACTGGAGACAGTCTGCCGGTAAAACAAAAGTTTTACAGGGTAGCCGACAAGGTCAGGGCCAGCATCAAGGAAGAGGTTTCCAAGATGTTGGCGCTAGGGGTGATTGAGCCCTCCAGCAGCCCCTGGGCTAGCCCAGTGGTCTTGGTCCCCAAGAAAGCTGCTACCCCCGGTGGCCCGCCAGAACTCTGGTTTTGCGTGGACTACCGTGGGCTCAATGCGGTCACGAAGACTGACGCACACCCTATCCCCAGAGCTGATGAGCTCGTGGATCGGTTGGGAGCTGCCAAGTACCTCAGTACGTTTGATTTGACTTCGGGGTACTGGCAGATTGCCTTAACTGACGGGGCCAAAGAGAGGTCAGCATTTTCGACGCCAGAGGGGCACTTCCAGTTCCGTGTCATGCCCTTTGGGTTGAAGAATGCCCCTGCCACGTTCCAGAGACTGGTTAACCAGGTACTGTCCGGGCTGGAGGAATTCAGCGCTGCATACCTGGATGACATTGCGGTGTTCAGCTCCACGTGGGAAGAACACTTGCAACACCTCTGCGAAGTGTTGAAGGCTCTGCAGAAGGCAGGCCTCACTATCAAGGCCAGTAAGTGCCAGATAGGGCAGGGATCTGTGGTGTATTTGGGACACCAGGTGGGGAGCGGCCAGGTGGCGCCCCTACAGGCAAAGATTGATACCATTTTGGCTTGGGAGCCCCCCAAGACCCAGACAGAGGTGAGAGCCTTTTTAGGACTCACCGGGTATTACAGACGGTTTGTCAAGGGATATGGCACCATTGTCGCCCCCTTGACAGAACTCACTTCCAAGAAGTTGCCCAAAAGAGTTGACTGGACTGACGCCTGCCAAACTGCTTTTGAGGCCCTGAAGACTGCGATGTGCACAGCACCGGTGCTCAAGGCACCTGACTTTTCCAGTGAGTTCATAGTTCAGACGGACGCTTCAGAGCATGGTGTGGGAGCAGTACTCTCACAAGCCACTGAGGAGAATGGAGACCAGCCAGTAGCTTTCATTAGTCGGAGGCTACTCCCCAGGGAACAGAAGTGGAGTGCGATTGAAAGGGAGGCTTTTGCTGTGGTCTGGGCTCTGAAAAAGTTGAGGCCCTACCTGTTTGGGACTCACTTTCGTGTTCAGACCGACCACAGGCCCCTAAGGTGGCTAATGCACATGAGGGGTGAAAATCCAAAACTGTTGAGGTGGTCCATCTCCCTACAGGGAATGGACTTTACGGTGGAACACCGCCCCGGTACAGAACACGCCAACGCTGATGGTCTGTCCAGGTTTTTCCGCCTTAGTGAAGAGAACTCCCAAGAGGGTGGGTAGTTCTCCCCACTTTCAGCTGGAGGGGACACGTGTTAGACCTGACATCCTTTGGCGTGCTTACCCCTATCTTTTTGCCTCTGCCTCCAGTATTTTTCGATGCTGTGCTGGATTCGTTTTTGCTGGTTTAGATGCTTTGGACACTCTGCCACTGCTGATCAGTGCCAGAGTGTAAGTGCTCCTTATGTAAATTGTTATTCTGATTGGATATACATGTTTGGCATATTTGTATCACCATGAAGTCCCTCGTAAAGTGCACTGGGTGTGCCAGGGCCGGTGATGACAAATGCTGCTCGTGGGCCTGCAGCACTGATTGTGCCACCCACAGGAGTAGCTCTAAAATGGTGTCTCGGGCCTGCCACTGCAGCGCCTACGGGCAGTTTAGAACTGCCATGTCCTCCTGGTCCGCGTCCCCGCTGACCAGGCCTAACCCTTCCCTTTTCGTGCACATCAGTCACCCCTATGGAAGGCCCAAGGTACCCCCCTGGGCAGGGTGCAGTGTATGTGAAAGGTAGAGCATGTACTAGTGCAGGTGACATGCTCTGGTAGTGAATTACAGCCATTTTCGTTTTTCACTATTGTAAGGCTATCTTGCTCCATAGGTTAACATGGGGGATGCTGGCTACAGTGGTTAACGGCATTTCTTCCCATAGGAACAAGATAGGACATAAGTATCTAGTATCCCTGAACTCAGGATTTAGCAACGCATCTTTTAGGAAAGGTGGTTTTTGGATCCTGTGTTTGAGAACCGCACTTTTAGAAAGTTGCTGTTCTCTTGTCTGACCCTTTTGTGTGCCTGAGACTGTTTGTGTATTGACTGTCTGGTTTGTGAGTGACAGGGGCTGGGGAATGCCCCAGAGGCTGGATGAGTCAGCACTAGGCTGAGTGGAGCAATTGCTACCTGAGTGGTGGGTGGAGTTAGCACCTGGGCTGAATAGGGCTGTGCCTGCCTGCCACAATGCTGGCTCCACCTCCTGCTGGGCGGCTGAGGACCCTGCCCCTCACTCTGAAAGGAAAGATGCAGCCAGCAAAACAAAGTGCTCAGGATCCACCCAGAACTGGTTCAGACCGGGCTCAGGGCCCACATGCACTGAGAGAACAAAGACTTTAGGGGTATAAGTACAGGACCCCTGACAACAGAAAATTAGATCATCCTGGAAATCAAGAAGGAACCTCTGCCAAGGAGAAAGCTGACTCTGAAGAAGGAAGACTGTCCCGCTGTTGCTCTGCTGGACTGACCTGCTGTTGCTTTGCTGCCAAGGAGAGGGGAAGGACTTTGCTGTGAGCTGTGTCCCCTGTCTTGTAAGGAATCTCCAAGGGCCTGAGAAGAGCTGGCTCCCTGTTTCCGAAGTCCCAGGAACAAAAGGACTTCACCCCCAGTCTCCCTGAACTCTGCTGAGAGAGTTCTGTCCTTCGTAGAGTGCTTGATCCAGTTGTGGGGCCTCTAGAAGTTGAACCTGAGCTGGGAAGCTTGAGACTAAGCTGAGAAACTTGTGAAGCTGAAAAGTGTCGCATCGCTCGCTTGCGGAGCGCATCCCCGACAGTGCGAGAAGTTTCCCGCCGCTACGAAGGTCGAGATCGGCGCAGCGCCTGACATCGCTGCCGGAGCCGTCGCACCCTTCGTTTGCGGGACGCACCAGACCGTTGTGGGAGAATCGAACATCGCTGCGAGTGTCGTCGCAGAGCCTGTCGTCTGGGTGAGATCGCCGCGCCGCTTGCTTGCGGACCGCATCACGTCGCTGCAGACATCGCTGCAGAAGCCTCTCACCGAGGAGCTGCGAGAGAGAGGATCACCGCTGGACCGCGCATCGTCGCCCCGGAGATCGTCGCAGCCCCTACGAGATCATCGCATCGTGCCTTTGCGAAAACAGACTTCCCACGGAACCTACGCACCGGAATCTACGCAAGCTGCCTTCATCCCCTTACAGACCGGATTCGTCCCCGCACGCCCGCTGCTGCAGCGGGGCTGTCGCATCGCCTCCCCAGGGTCTCAGGAGTAGCGCATCGCTTGTTTCCACCGCACCAGCTTCCTGCTTGTGGAACTTTGTTGCATCTAAAAGGTACTGTGAGTCAGCGTGACGCAACTGTGAACTTTTCACGCATCTGTGGATCATTTGATCACAACTTAAAGAACTTTGATTACAACCTGAAGAACTCACTTGAAACCGTAACCTTGCATTGTGTATGTTGGATTTTTGACGTTTTTGGTCTTGTGTAGTTTAGAATAAATATCTTTATTTTCCTAAACTGTTGTGGAATCAGTTTGTGGTGTTTTCACTATGTTACTGTGAGTGTTGGTACAAATACTTAACGCATTGCCTCTGGTTAGCCTAGACTGCTCAGGCCAAGCTACCTAGAGGGTGAGCAGGGGTTATCCTAGAGGGTTATCTCCTTGCCCTGACTAGAAGCAAGGGTCCCTATTTGGACAGTGGTACCTACCTCTGCCAACTAGAGACCCCCAGTTCTAACACCATCCATACACTGGGATCTGAGTCCGGTCGAGGACACACATAGGTCACAATGTATCATCAAATACATACATGGAGCACTGTACTCACCTGTGATGGTTTCAAGCTGCTGAGGGGGGCTGCCATACTGCTCAGATAGACAGTTTTGGAAGAGTGTAATGAAGGTGTAGAGGTCATGGGTCATGTGGAGGTGCCCAGGAAGGGAGTACCAGGTCTGTTTGGTGAGGTGGGAGAACTATCTTCTGCATGCAGTTGTACTGTGGATGTGAAGATTGGTGCACAGGGCAAGGTTGGCTGGACAGAGTTGGTGCAATGCGGTGTTGGATGGGAGACATCCATGTTTGGCTTTGGGGCTGGGGTTGTGGAATGCCTCCTGAGTGTGGATGAGGAGTATGAAGGTGAGTCTGCTTTTGAGAGTGAGCCTATTGTAGGTATCTCAGGTGGACGCTCATGAGGCTGTGGCAGGGGATGTTGAGGATGAGGTGTGCTGATGCCTGTATGTGCACAAGTCCTCCTGGAGTCTGGCTGGTGTTCCTGTGTAGAGGGTGTTGCTGTAGTAGAGCCGGCTGTTGTTGTGTACCTAGGTGACTGTTTGTCTTGACTAGGACCCGATTTATCTGATGAATATTTGCTGCATGCTGAGGGACTTGCAGCATGAAGTAGAGATGGTGTTCATTTGCATGGTTATTGTGAGCGAGTAGTGTACGATGAGCACCTGCTTGCGTGTGTGGCCAATGTGTGCTTGTGCGCTGCCGAGGCTGCTGTGACACAAGGAGTTGTCCCAGCCGTAAGGGTACATCCCTCAGATGATGATCCCAGTCTTGTCCAAGTCCAGCATCATGTGGCTGAAGTTCCTACAAATGTTAATGAACCAAAGGCCTTCTTGAACATTGGATCTGGGAGTGGCTGGGTCTGTGGTGAGGGTGAGGAACAGCTGGGTGTCAATGGCAGAGGACATGATGATGAGAACGTGTGCGCATGTGATGTTTGAGAGGGGGGTCATGGAGATGATGCAGATAGTCACACTGCGAGATGACGCCTGGGCCCGATGACCCCAATGTACTACGTGCCGAAGGGGGGAGGCAGACTCCCTGGGCCCTGCGGGTGAGGTACTTGGGGCTTTCATCCTGGCCCTTCCCGGGATCCCAGTGTTGGAGATGTGTGATATGACACCATGGTACCACATGGTGTAGAATGCTGGATGAGAGGTCAATGGGGTGAGGGTGGTGTACTCACTATTGTTGAGCACGGTCCAGGATGTCGGTGGTGGTGGTGGCAATGAGGGCTGTTGCAACGGGGTGATTACAGTGGAAGATGGTCTGGTGCGGTTTGCCTGCAGATGTTTGCTTGGAGTGAGATGGTCAGTTGCTTGTTGACTGTCTACTTGATGACATTTGCTGGGTAGGGAAGCAGGGTGATGTTCCAGGGGATCCTGCGGTACAGCCTTATGTCGTAAAAGAAGGGCCCGGCTTCCTGCATGCCTCCAGCTCCCATGGAAAGTGGCATACTCAAAGGAGACATTAATGACGTACCGGAGGATGGGATTCAACGATGGGGTATGCTGTGATTGTGATGTTGTTTGGGAAGGGTCCAGAGGGGGAGCCGTAATGGATGGTGTACATGAGGCAGGTGGTGTCTTTGCTGCTGACGGAGTCCTAGACGTGAGGGGGGGTATGTCCTGTGGAAAAAGCACTGTCTGCCTCTGTGTGGTGAGGCTGTTGTGTACGTCCACGAGCTTGCAGTGGTAGTAAGTTGCAAGGGATCCCCTTCGACTTGCAAGGGTGGGATGTCTCCTGGATGGAGAGCTGGGGTCAGATAGTTCTCTCACGATGAGGTATTTCATGTCGTGTGTGTTGGTGCCTAGGCCATACCTGGAGGTTGTCCTCTTGTCCATGCTGATGATATAGTGCTGTCTGTGTGTTGTGGATTTCAGGGCAGAAAGTTAACAGATGGTTGTTTGTTTTACAAGGTCTGCAAATGAGTCTGGCTAGACGTGTATGAGTCCGGTAGTTCTGCCTTGTCCCGGGTGGCTTTTCTGTTGTTGTGCTTCACAGGAAAATCCACAAATGTGGGACGAGTGTTGGGTCAGTCGCTGATCCAGTGTGTGCGATTGCAGGGTGTGGTGTTGTCGTTGGTTGGAGTGTCCTGTGTGAGGGTGCCACACAGCTTGGTTTTGTTGACTTTGGTCAATCGTTCTTGGTGGATCTGTAACGGAGTGTGGTGCAGTGTGTTGTTTTTTGGTCCACTGGATGCAAATGTTGATGGGCAAATGCCGGATGGTGCGATGGTTGACCTCCAGCCAGGAGTTGCTGTATCCCTGACACATGTTGCCAGTGTACTGATGTAGTTGTCCAATGTCTGAGTACCAATCTGTAAATCCATTTCCCCTCTCTGTGGTCTCAGTATATTTTTACACAGTTTCATGTGAATCCTTTCTGCTCTAATTGCAGATGTGTAAATCCCTTAACCCTACTGACCCCTTGCCCGCCAAGATATACAATATCCTTGCTAAGAATCACAATCACCATTTAAGCTCCATCTGGAGCCTTTCCCTCAAATTTGGCTCTAATACGGATGTGTGGAGACACGTGTTCCTCCTGCCCATCTTAAGGAAAGCCAACGCGGAGCCTGCATTTCCTTGCAATCATAGACCTAAATCAAACGTAACAGCTGCGGCCAAGCTTTTAAGTGAACAATTCCTTTCAGCAACTGATGGCCTTTGTTGAAGATAATAGCCTCCTTCACGACTCTCAATTCTGCTACAACCCCGGATATAGTACGGAGTCGGCCCTCATTGAAATGGCAGACTCCATACGCTGGACGGTTGATGGAGGTTCCAAGGCACTGTTAGACTTGTCTACAGCATTTGACACAGTTGCACATCCCATTCTTCTGAACCTTCTGAAGACCATAGGCGTGTGTGGCTTCATGTTGAACTGTGTATCGTCCTTACAATCTGACTGCACTCAGCAGGTCCAGACCTATCCATCCATCTCCCCAGTCAATGCACTGAAGTGGGGCGTGCTGCTGGTCTCTGCTCTAAGCCCTCTGTCTTGTAATATTTACTTAACCCCGCTGGCTGCATCGATTGCCATGTCTGAAATCCTAATCATATCATATGTTGATGAGCCTCAGCTGCTATTCACCTAGAATGCTGTGTGTGCCGCTAACTTTTGACAAACTAGGAAATATTCTCTAGATTGTTGTGGTCTGAATGTACTACAATTTCTGAAAACTTCATACAGTTAACACAGAGTTCCTCTTCCTCTAACCAACTTTCTCCCCTCTCTTCCAATGTGTGGTGGCCAAAGGAACTGGCCATTGCCCCGGCACACAAGGATGTGGTCTGGAATCTGGGAGTAAGATGGGACAATCAGCTATCCCATGCCACACAGGTATAAGAGGCAGGTGCTGCTTGTATTTGAAAGAGTAAACTCATCAAGAAAATTATACACTATCTGCACGTTGTAAGCCGTAAAACGGTGCTTCATGCACTGATTACTTACCTCCTATTTACACTACGTGACAGTCTCCTACGTACTTCTCACATTATGCTTGATCCGTAAACAGCAGACGACCAAAAAAAATGCTGCTGCATGCCTGGTATTTTGAGTCTCAGTTTGCCAACATATCTCCCTGTGTCAAAGACTACTCCATTAGCTGCCATGGCTACACAAATAGAATTCAAGGTGCTTACACTTGCCTTCTGGTCAGGACAAGGCCGTGGTCCGGTCTATCTTAGGAGGAGACTGCATCCCTCTTGTCAAACACGATCTCTACGTTCCAAAGGCAAGCACTTGCTCATTTGTCCTTGCTTAGCTAAACGTAGATCAGGAGGTGAAACCTCTCATGTATGAACCACCCAATGTTGGACTAAGCTACCTCTTCCACTGTGTCTGATTCTGTATGATTGTGATTCTCGCTAAGCCCTCAAGACCTGGATATTTAGCCTGCTAGATTAGTTGCTCTTCTGTATGCTGCCTCATTTACAGCACACTACAGCGCTGGGACAACCCTGTTGGCTTAGATGTGCGCTCAATACATGACTATGATGATAATGGTAGTTGGCTCAGCAGAATTGTGGGTGTATGCCTGGAGATCTGTAGCTGATAGTTGGACTGAGGAAGGTTTGGGGGTTGGTGTGGAACATGAAGTGCAGATGTCTGACAATGCTGAGTGTGTTCTTGGTGTAGTATGTGACTCTTATTGGGTACTTCTGAAGAAATTACTAGTCATCGTCCTGGAGTGTTGGTGTGGTCCCTGTGGGTGATCTTGTATCCATCTGTGATGGCAATGTTGATGTAGTGTGCTGAGGATGCCTTAAACCAGGTCACTGTAATGAAGGAGCTGTGTGGGCTGTTGTGTTGGCTGAGGGGACAGGAGTTCAATGGCGTGCTGGTGGATGTAGCAGCTGTGCAGTATGGGGCACATGACCTTGTTGTACGGACATGGTCTGTCACTCGGGCAACGCATTGTTGGCAGTAGGAGTTGCACACACAGCCAGCAAAACTGTAGTGGTTGCACTTAGGGGTTTCCTGATAGCAGGTCGATGAATGTCTTGTGTTCCCTGTTTTGAGTGGGGCTCGAGCATGAGTCTGTTGTGTTATCTGCGTCATGTAAGAACCAGAGGGTCTTGCAGTGTGCACGTTGCATGCGCAGACGGTCCTGCCTTTGGCACGGATGCGGCACAACAGTGGCACTGACAAGCTGATGCCTGCATTAAGAATGGTTGGAGGGAGGGAGGAGCATCTGGGAGGTGTGTGTTGATGAATCAGGGCACTCGGTGTTGTGGTGCCGCAGGGGAGGCTGCAGCAGAAATGAAGGAACACATGATGGTGGAAGGGGTGAGACACCATTCAAAAACTAGCACAGAAAGAGAAGGAGGATCGAAAGGCACAATGTAACTGGTGAAAGGAAAGGAAGGAGTGTCTGGTCACTCATGGGTCACAGACCTAAAATGGAAGAACAATCACCAGAAATGACAGGCACAGGATCAGGCACCAAAAGGCCAAGATGCGCACATGACACACAGCGTCAGCAGGTGTGGGCTGCCGGTTGTGTGTAGCCAGCTGCAACAATACATACACAACCATGTACTTCATGCACAATATGGGTCATTACCTATGATGAACACCATGCATATTGACCCAGTACACATAATCCCATATGCACAATCCTTGTCAAGTATTCCAAAGATGACGTATGCAAACTGGCAGGAGATCGGCGTTTACAGTAGTGTTGCACATTGTACTGTGTGGGACACATTTGCTATACAAATGGATGAAGTTTGTGTGGAGGCCATGCTGCTTCCGCCAATGTCCATGTCCAGTCCCATTGCTCAGAATAAAATAACACTCATGCAAGGAGTTTACCTGTCATGCTGGTAAGACAATGTGCACAAGACTACCTGGGGCTGGTGTTTTCTTGAATCCTCATAAAGGTGCGATGATCATTGTGGTCCACCTCCCGATAGCCCCTTGGTCTGAGTATGAAATACAGACTCAATAGGGTGATCAGGCAAGGGAAGGGAAGGAAGGGAACAGCAGGTAGGGAGATCTGAAACAAAGATAAACAAGCATAAGCATTCCACACATCTTGCCACTGATTCACATGATACCTCAGGACCTATACTGTAACCGTTACTCCTGTAAAGGAAAACAACAGCCACTGTATCATACTTGGCATCACAGTAATGAAAATTATACTACATCTGAGGTTTCAACATGGAAACATAAAAGGTAGCACATTTTTTGTGCAAACATGAAGTGTGCATAACGCTGTGCAGGCAGCTTCAATGCAATCAGAGCCATGCAGTAACGAACATACTCACACTGTATGAATAATGCACCAATGTAAGAATTGCCATTTAAGTGGTACTCACACAAAGGCAACAATCCGTAGTTACCCCTGGCAATCAGTGAGGGTCAAGAAGGGAAATCATACATCACCCACAAGAGCCTTAAGAAGCTCACCCAACGAGGGAGGGAATTATGTAAACACAAGGAAGCCCCACAATAGACAGTCATTGTCTCGTCCAACTGGGCTAAGCATGCCTAACATGACAAGCTGCTGGTCTGGCAATCAACATAGAGTAATGAGGAGCAATGCCACAAAACCAACCTTACCGTGACCAGGAAATGCAGCATGCCACAAGACAGTCCTGGAATTTACGTCACCCGGCTGGTGCAAAGTAAGCCTTCACGTTAGCTACAGCACAACGTTGTGACGTCATGAGCGCAACGTTCCTGGCATCATGGGAATAGAAAGTTAACATCAACTGACCGAGAAAGCTTGCAAAGCAGTGTACTCCACCGGCCCTGAAGAAGCCACGTGACAGTGATGTGACATAGTGGTACAAGGGGCAATGCATCCATACGAACAGACTCACAGGACACGTGACAGAACATGTGGGACATACGCTGGCCTACACCTTCACAACATGGTTGTTGGAAATCCAAAAGTACTGCCACACAAGATTAAGAGGTTGAGCCAAAAACATCCTGCTGCACACAGTGATGCTGCAATTCGCCATGGAGCCTGTGGTTGTGATGTCCCACACAATGTCAACACGTGGAAACCGCAATGTGTCAGGGTCAAGGTTGACACACATTGATGCCTTCACCAGAGTCAATACTCCCCAACAGATGACTTTCAAGAAGGGTGACTGTCCTGTCATGAGAGTGGTTCATCATGTAATTTGATCCATGGTGATTACACATGTATGGATGGTCCTGCAACATGCACAGTAACCCTTCCCACACATTCCCAAACCATACCAACCAAAAAAAGCCTGTTTGGTTCTCTTACCTGAAATGACATTTACACATGTCCTTGCATGGCTCGCTGATTCACCCCACGTTGCAATCATCATGAGGAATAGCAGGAGGACTGAGATGACACAAACAGACAACAGGCACAGCAACCTGGGAATGAGAGACACACAAGGGCTCACCGTTACAAATCTTTGCTAAAGACATGGGCAGGTACAAAACACTAACAATGTAGTACACATGTAAAATTAAAGCCAAGTCATTGGGCATTTCATTGTGTCATGACATCCGCACTTGCGTGACACATCAGAACACACATCAAAGTGACTGTGCATGCAGTCAGCTGGACACACACATTGCAACACATGCAACTAAATGCTACAAGCTTGCTCACTCATCCGCAGTGACTCACCATTATGAGAAGAAGTTGCATATGAGCTGACTCCGGATATCCTCCTCCTCCTCCTCATCACTTGCATTGTGACCAAGCCCTTCATCCTCAACGGGTGGATGTTCCTGCTCCTCAGAATCCAGGATGAGTGGCACTGCCTTCTCAACTGCCATGTTGTGCAGCATGCAGCACACAATGAAGATGTTACAGACCTTGGCCAGGGCATATGAGAGGGATCCGCCGGTCTTATCGAGACACAGGAATCTGCTCTTCAGGAGGCCAAACGTCCACTCGATCACTCGCCTGGTCTGCCCGTGTGCATTATTGTACCGCTGATCTGCAGCTGTTCTTGGGTTATATAGAGGTGTCATCAGCCATGGCATGTTGGAATATCCAGAGTCACCTGCAAATATACATCATGTAAATAAGTGGTTCATGAGATGCTGGCAGAGCAAAAGATACTGAAACACACAGGAAAACAGAGTATACCCACCAACAAGACATGCCCGATGGTTGCGCAGCTGCACCATCAATCTTGGCACCCTTCTAGACCTCATGATGAATGCATCATGGCAGGATCCTGGATAACGTGCACAAACATGGGAAATCATCATGTTAGCAAGACACACCACCAGGGCATTTATAGAGTGATAATGTTTCCTGTTGCAGAAGGCCTGTTCCTGAGCCTGTGGTGGCACCAAAGCCACATGTGTCCCATCAATGGACCCAATTACATGTGGCATCCCACCCAGGGCATAGAAATTCACCCTTTACATCTCTAAACTCTTCAGGGGTAGGACATTTTATGAATTCATCAATATGCTCCAACATGGCTGCTGGCACATCAAGCAAGACACGGCTGAAAATTGTTTGTGACATACCACCTACATCAGCTATGGTAAATTGGAACGTACCTGTTGCCAAAAAATGTAGGGCTGCCATCACCTTTAGCTTGGGTGTCAGCACAGTAGGATACCTGTGGTGCGGTAGAAGATGTGGGTCCAGCCTCTCCGTCAAGTCCTTAATCAACTGTTGAGTGAATCTGTAACGTCGGATGCAGTCACGTTCCCTCATGGTAGCGAAGTCGGGAAATGGCCTTGGTAGAGGCGGTGCCCTGCAGGACATATTTGGGAAGAATGTGGAATAACCGCCAAACAACATCAATGGCAAGGTACATATCACATGCAAAACTGCTACTAGACATCATGTCACTATGGAGTCTGGCGTGTGCAATGCATCCAGGACAGATATGGCAGCTTGCTGGCACTCATATGTAAACCAAACCCAAATACACCTGTTGTTTGCCTCAATAAACATGACATGCCCTGAAACAACCTGCTGGTGTGGTCTGAGTGAACAACCCAAGATATCACTTGAGTGACACACTTCACTAAACCTGCAGTGGAAGTTTGTCAACCCATCCAAACAGCTGACTGCAAGGCACATCCACAGATCACATGGTATAGCAAAAATACATATCATAAACATAGCAATAAAGGTGTGCATGTGACAAAAAAACTACTAAGCCCTTGTCAGGATGCAGACATGTGTGACTTTGGTAAATTGATGCCTGATGCCATCAGACCCAAAAGCCGTACACATGCACATGTGGCATGGTGAAGTTACATGTGAATACATTCCCCATCTCAACACGACCCATGTTAGATGCACCAACAGCAGATGCAGTTTACGTGACACAAACAACTAGCTCAAGGTTTGACATAACACACACCGGACATAGTCACATAGGGCCATGCTGAGCGTGAAATGTTAAGTGTCAAAGTGCCCCAGTCCCTGGCATCATGAGATAGGTGCCCATAGTGATGACTGTGAAATCCCAGTGTTGATGTACATGGCTACATCTGCATAATGGTACACATGTGACAAGTGTAATGGTCATGTTTACTACATAGTGGCACATCAAACATGACATGTGTCAACATGTCAGCACACATCAGTTGTGCAACAAGATCAGATGCCCGGGGCTATATCACTGCCTGCCACACCTAGGGCCTGCAGATGTAAGTATTAAAGTAAAAGTACTTGATACACATCATTGTTTGAACCGTACACCTACATCCCTGCCATGTTTGCGCCTCGTATCAATATTGTAATGGTGCCATGCGTGAGCGTGTGAAACGCACCGTGTGAAACGCACTGTATACCTGCATTCACAAGTGCATGTGTGCGCAGCCTCTCACTATTGTAATGGTGCCCTACGTGAGTGAGCGGTACCCCGAGGTTCAGTGCGTGTGTGCGGGACGTCTCACTATTGTAATGGTGCCCTATGCGAGCCAGCCGTAACCCGAGTTTCAGTGCGTGTGTGTGGGACGTCTCAATATTGTAATGGTGCCTTACGCGAGAGAGCCGTACCCCGAGTTTCAGTGCCTGTGTAAGGGATGTCTCACTATTGTAATGGTGCCCTACACGAGCGAGCCACACCCCGACATTATGTGTGTGTGTGCGGGATGTCTCACTATCATGTGGGAGGGTGGTTTGTGACATGTTTTGGCATCTTGCCTGTGACATGACCTGTGCACTGTGTTAGGGCTTCACATTTGTTTGCACTGATGATGAGTCTCAACATAGGAGTGTGGGGTTTAAAGTGCACACCCTTGCAGCATGCATGACCAATGTTGTTTTGTCAGACATAAACTACATTTCTTTGGGAGATATGCATTGTGCCATGACGGTTCTTAATTTAACAGTCAGCTCATTATAGACCCACGGATCAGTGTGCCAACCACAGTCCCCTGAGACACCCTGGCCTCCTAATCATGTGTGTCACCCAACACTGTACCCTTTATATGTGGTTTCAGCATGGGTCTGCCTCAGTGGCATTGGTACCTGGCAAAGTTTGTATTTATCCTGTGTGTGCTACATGTTCCCACTGGACATGGATCCAAAATTTGGCTTGTGCATACTCACACTGGGCAGTGCCTGTGTGCCTATTAACAACAATCTGTTGTTGGTTGTTTGTGACTTATATGTATTGGCAGTACCACGAGGTGAGCTTGTGTTACCTATTTAAATGTAGCTGCAGTTTTTGTTAGGCGGATTCTGAGTTCTCACTTCTTGGGCTGTATCTATCACATTGACTGAGGGATGGGGGTATTGTGCAGGAGAGGTCTAATGGGCCTGCCTGATTTGGCCTTGGAAGTTGTGACCTGTGTGTGAGAATTGGCTGGTCGATGTTTCACGATGCCCTTTCCCCATGATGGTGGACAGTACTTTCATTTGGGGCTTGTCAGCCTATGTCATTTGTTTCCAGACACGATTGTGCCTTATTAATTTTTGCCACATGTATGTAGTACTGTTGCAACGCTGTTTTGTATTATTGTGCACACTACTGTGTTGACATTTTGCATGGGGATAAGGGTGTGTCCACGATGCAGCAATGATTGTGTCTTCACAATTGCAGGCCCATTAGCTTGAGCATTGTCCTGATTTGGGACATGTGGGCCACTTCACATGACAGCCAGTGGGTCTTATGTGCTAGTAACTGTATGATCATGTAATAGATGCCCCTGTGAGGACTGACACATTTAAGTTGGCTCACATTGATGAATGTACCTTGGCACTCCCAACACTTGTTAAGAGTAGTTTATGTTTTGAATGTGCTCATATGTCAAATTGTGTAGGTTGTACTTATGTGCCTGCATTATAGTTGTCTCAAAAGGTAGTGCACACAAAACAACATTTGCAATGTTTTTGAATTAGCATGCAGCTTTTGAAGGAGGCCAGTGTTAGATATTAATGTTGTGCCTTGATCTCCATAGACATGACCCCACAGAGGTCTTGAGTGCTTGAGACTCCTTTGTTGTCAATTGTTCAGACTAATGTGTGTCAAGCCATCAAGACCTCCGTTGGACCATGTATATGGCAAATGTGCTATGCCATTTGTTTTTAACACTGTTTCATCTTAAAGTGTGCCAGCTGTTTCAATCAATGTATCTATGTTTTTGTGTGCATTTCCTTGTGAGAGATCTTTCATGCAGGCACCTTTGTGTGATCTTCACAAGATGGCGAATTAACACATTCAATGCATGTTGAATGTGTGAAGTATGGTGAGTCCCACGAGGCCAACAATTTGTGACATTAATTTTCACCCAAATGTACTTACAGGGCTCTGAGTGTGGTGTCACCTTGGGGAGTGAGGTGTGTCAGTTTGCCATGAGGAGCACCACAACTGTGTATTTCTTTGTGAACTTGAGGTGGCATCACTTCATTGTATGGATCTGCTCTCCTGTAAACAAACAGAAGCTTCTCAGTGTAACTCTCATTCGAGTTGTGTCCTGGTGTGTTCTTTGAATCCTTGTGTCCAAGTAGCATTGTGTCTATACCAACTGGGCAGTACTAGTCTCAAATATCTGCTGAGCTATCTGGATGTTACTCATGATGCAAGCCATGATTTGCAGTGTGACAAACTGATTTTGTGCTCATGTGTCAGATGTGTACAAATGACTGATGCATTTTTGTTTCTTCTCCTTTCCCACAACATCACCAACCGACACAGGAGGAGACATGAGCACGGACCAAGAGGAGGGACCCAGCCGCAGTGCCACCACAGCTGAGGAGTCGGAGGGAGCCAGTGGCACGGACGGTTAGGGGAGTCAGGCGGCCGGACCTTTGGAAGGCGACACTTCTTACCATGCAGACGGCTCGGCATCTGACTTCCAGGAGGAGGGGAATATGCGGCGACACCATCTACCATCACTGTGTCTGTCCCCACCTCCTCCAGACCCATCTCCACCCTCCCAGCTGCTAGGGTCCCTTCTGTCCATGCTTCCCCCCATGTCTCCTTCGTCCCCGGCACCGCAGCCCCTGCCCCTGTCTCCCCTGCTGCCCTTAGTGCTGATTCTGTGGACCTACTCCGGCAAATTCATGTTGGTCAGACATCAATGCTGACTGTCCTCCATGGCCACACTAGAATACTGACACAGTTGTTGTCATTCATGGAGGGAGGAAAATGTGGTGGACCATGGGATCTATTTGCGATCACAATGTCTTTGCAATTGGTCATTGGGTGTGAGTGTTCAGTTTGGCTAGAGACATTGTCCCAAGGAGTGTTCCTTCCTCTGTGACACATGAGATCTTCACTACAGGCAGTTGCACAATTGTTGTGCTGACAATTGTGCACATTTCATTTGTAGGTGACGGTTCCCTTCAGCAAGGGCCATGTCTGCTCACAGATGTCTATTGCTCATTAGTCTGTGCCATCCATGCTACTCACTGTATTTGTGTTTTGAGTATGTACAAATGCCTTCATGGACACATTCTCCTTTTTTCCCCACTATGCAGAAGTGTAATCACAGCCTACCCTTATGTTGGGTTTTTCTATGCAGGGTATTTGTGCTCATGACTCACAATTTTGTGCATTGTATCTGAGGGGTTTCAACCCTATTCCTTCCATGAGAGAGTACATGTTGGTGGTCTGACCACCACCTGGACATTCATATCAGCCCAGGTATGTACATGACAGTGTGTGTTCCCTTTCACTAGCTTTGTTTGGTGAGCTGTTCCATGACTATACACTATTGTGTCATGATGGTAGGGTTCGCAGACTTCATCAGCCCGCACGCCCTTCCCTCCGCCAACTACATCCTCCTAGGAGACCTCAACTTTCACCTGGAAAACAACAACGACAGAAGCACCACCGCCCTGCTGGACAACCTCGCCAACCTCGGACTCAAGCAACTAGTGAACACCCCCACCCACTACGCCGGCAACACGCTCGACCCAGTCTTCACATCCAGCAAGCACATCTCCTTCAGCCACACCACCGGACTCCACTGGACCGACCACAGCTGCGTCCACTTCAGCTTCAAAAAAACCACGACCCACCACCACCCGCAACAGGTCCCCCGCCGATGCTGGAGCAAGATCACCGCCGAGCAGCTCACTGCCTCCCTCAGCCAGAACATTCCCACCAGCACAACGGCCCCCAACGAAGCAGCCAGCAACCTCACCAAGTGGCTGACCACCTGCGCCGATGACCTCGCACCACTAAAGAACCCTCCCAGCAGACACGGCAGCAAGAAAACCCCCTGGTTCACCGACGAACTCAAGGAATCCAAGAAGAACTGCTGCACCCTCGAGAAAGCCTGGCGGCTCGACCACACCACAGACAACAGGACCGTCCTCAAGCACGCCATCCGCAAACACCACCAGCTGATCCGCGCCACCAAGAAGACAGCACTCAAAGAACGACTGGACAACAACACCCACGACAGCAAGGAACTCTTCAGCATCGTCAAAGGGTTCTCCAACCCCAGCGCCGGAAACAACGACATCACTCCCTCGGAAGACCTCTGCAACTCACTCGCCTCGTTCTTCCACCGCAAGATCGCCAACATACACAACAGCTTCGACGCCCAGACCACGCACCCTACCACCGAACCAACACCCGCCACCACCACCCTCTGCAACTGGACCCCAATCAACACCGAAGACACCACCCGCACGATGAACTCCATCCACTCCGGATCACCAACCGACCCGTGCCCACACCACATCTTCAACAAAGCCGGCGCCACCATCGCACCCCATCTCCGAGACACCATCAACTCCTCCTTCCACACAGCCACCTTCCCGGAGAGCTGGAAGCACGCCGAGCTGACCGCCCTCCTGAAGAAACCAACGGCGGACCCCCCGACCTCAAGAACTACCGTCCCATCTCGCTCTTTCCTTTTCTGGCCAAAGTCATCGAGAAGACCGTCAACAGACAGCTAGCCGCCTTCCTCGAACGGATCCCTCGACCCCTCGCAGTCCGGGTTTCGGGCCTACCACAGCACCGAGACTGCCCTGATCGCAGCCACCGACGACATCAGAACCTTGATCAACAACGGGGAACAGCGGCCCTCATCCTCCTGGACCTCTCTGCGGCATTCGACACCGTCTGCCACCGAACTCTAGTGAAGCGCCTCAGCAACATCGGAATTTGAGAAAAAGCGCTGGAATGGATCATCTCATTCCTCACCGGAAGAACCCAGAGAGTCCGCCTCCCTCCGTTCAGATCCGAGGCCACCGAAGTCATCTGCGGCGTACCACAAGGATCTTCACTCAGCCAAACCCTCTTCAACGTCTACATGAGCCCCCTCACAGCCATCGCACGTCAGCACAACCTCAACATCATCTCCTACGCCGACGACACCCAGCTCATCCTCTCCCTCACCAGCAACCCCACCATCGCCAGAGCCAACCTACACGAAGGGATGAAAAACGTCACCGACTGGATGAGGAACAGCCGCCTCAAACTGAACTCGGACAAGACGGAAGTCCTCATCCTGGGATCATCACCCTCCGCCTGGGACGACTCCTGGTGGCCCCCCGCCCTGGGCACCGCTCCCAAACCGACGGACCACGCACGCAACCTGGGCTTCATCCTGGACTCCTCCCTGTCTATGACCAGACAAGTCAACGCAGTCTCATCCTCGTGCTACAACACCCTGCGCATGCTCCGCAAGATCTTCATATGGATCCCCACGGAAACCAGGAAGACCGTCACCGAGGCGCTCGTCACCAGCCGACTGGACTACGGGAACACCCTCTACGCCGGAACCACAGCAAAACTCCAAAAAAGACTCCAACGCATCCAGAACGCCTCCGCCCGAATCATTCTCGACGTCCCCCGACACAGCCACATCACCGGACACCTGAGAGACCTGCACTGGCTCCCCGTCAGCAAGAGAATCACGTTCAGACTCCTCACCCACGCACACAAGGCTCTCCACGACCTGGGCCCCAAGTACCTCAATGACCGCATGACCTTCTACACACCCACCCGCCAGCTACGATCGACCGGCCATGCTCTCGCCACCGTACCACGCATCTGCAGAGCCACCGCCGGAGGAAGATCCTTCTCCTACTTGGCAGCCAAGACGTGGAACTCCCTCCCCACCCACCTTCGGCAAACCCAAGACCATCTTGCCTTCAGGAAGCAGCTCAAGACCTGGCTGTTCGAGCAGTAACCTTCCCCTCCCCCAGCGCCTTGAGACCCTTCCGGGTGTGTAGTGCGCTATACAAATGACGTGATTGATTGATTGATTGATTGATTGATTGATTGATAGGGTGTGAAGGTTTCCTGCAATCTACATGGGTGGGTATGCATGTGGGATCTGACATCACACCCACATGTGGTGTGTCACGCAGTGTGTGACAGGAATCCATCCTCCATGTAGTGGGACACTGCTGTAAGTGATGTGTTGCTATGGCACTATCAGGACACTCACAGGTTAGGGATGTAAACATACACCCATGTAGTTGTGGTATGATGATGAGAATGCCCACCACCCTATATCTGAACACTGCTGGAAGTCCTCTGCACCCACCCCTCTTATGGCTGGCACTGCTGGGAGTCCTCTGCACCAACACTCTTATGTCTGGGCACTGCTGGGAGTCATATCCACCCACCCCTCTTATGACTGGGCACTGCTGGGAGTCCTCTGCACCCACCTCTCTTATGTCTGGGCACTGCTGGGAGTCATATCCACCCACCCCTCTTATGTCTGGGCACTGCTGGGAGTCATATCCACCCACCCCCATACTGTCTGGGCACTGCTGGGAGTCATATCCAACCACCCCTCTTACGTCTGGGCACTGCTGGGAGTCATATCCACCCACCCCCATACTGTCTGGGCACTGCTGGGAGTCATATCCACCCACCCCTCTTATGTCTGGGCACTGCTGGGAGTCATATCCAACCACCCCATACTGTCTGGGCACTGCTGGGAGTCCTCTGCACCCACCCCCATACTGTCTGGGCACTGCTGGGAGTCATGTCAACCACCCCTTTAATGTGACGCACCGTACACCCACATTCACAGCGTGTGTGCGGCTCGTATCACTACTGCAGTGGTACCATACGCAAGCACTTGTGACGCACCGTACCCCCAACATTAATGGCGTGTGTGCGGCTCGTGGCACTATTGCAATGGTGATATACGCGAGCATGTGACGCACCATACTCCAACATTCATGGCGTGTGTGCGGCTTGTGGCACTATTGCAATGGTGATATACGCGAGCGTGTGACGCACCGTACCCCAACATTCATGGCGTGTGTGCAGCTCGTGGCACTATTGCAATACTGATATACGCGAGCGTGTGACGCACCGTACAGGTACACTTGCATTGTTGAGGTACATTGTAATCACCGTCTGCGCCGTCGTCAGTTTCTATGCACCAGGTCGTAGGCATACAGGACTGGGATGACACAGACGATGGGGTGCATGGCGTGTATGTCGCGTACCGGGGTGCGGTTCAGGCCGGACTCTGCTTTTACGACAGATTTTGGGTCCCTTAGGAAAAGGGTCGTACGGAGTGTCGCAGAGACGGATCGTACTTACTGTGCCGGAAACTGCTGCTTGTTTACATACGGATGTAGCGTTCTGCGTGAACCGGATACAGATTGTATGTATTGTTGTGTTGTACGGTGTTTGGTACGATTTGTACGGGGATGTGCGTTGGGTTAGGATCATACTTGCTTGTACGTACGGGGAACTAGTAGGTGTACAATTCGTACTGGAAATACGCTCCTTACGACTATTCCGAGCGCATTTTCCCGAATCGGAATCGACCCCAATGTGTAATTTCAAGTTGTGTCCACATCCATCTTTTACTCAAGGGCAACCTTTTTGTTTTTATAAGGAACTTTGCTAAATTCCCCTGCACAAACTTTACCATTACATGATTATCATTTGCAACACCTGGTTCACAGCACCCCTCTGATAGTTGGCTCCCTCATGAGTAGGCACCCCAATCCTTGAATTTATCTGCACCTGGTAAATGTAGTTCTTATATGGCACAATGGTTAAATTCTTTGCTTAAGTCTTAGTGGAGCATCTCCTTTTTCATCTCTCCAGTCATTTTTAAGATTTGCTGTACCCTTCTCATTTCCCCAGACCTTGTTTCATATCATCATGTTGCTCATATCCCAGTCTTCTGTTTTATTATTTCCGGCTTTGTTTTCTCCTGTTTTCCACTTGCTGATTCCTTTTTTAACCACTCCTGCTCTACCACTTTGCCTTCCCTTTCACTTCTTCCCTTCTTGTTCAAATTTCCATTTTCCCTTTAATAATGTTTTCTCCTTTTGTTTTTCTGTCTCTAATCTCCATCCTCCTCCTCTTCCTTCTCTGGTCCTTCTTCCTGGTTCGCTGTAGACACAGAAGACTGTCTACTGTGACCTGTCTGTTTTTTCTTTTTTTTAAGTGGATTAAAATCTTGAACCGTGATATGACCCATGCCAAATATGACAGCAGCCATCATTCAATTTGTTTTCTTGTAGAATTTTATTCAACCCATAATTGACTTTTCAATCACATTGAGCTTTAGTGAAATGTTATTTGTCAGTCCTCATTTTCGAGTTATAGATAGAGTTGGACAATCTGGGTCATTAATGGCAAAACTAAACTTTGCGAGCAGCAATAATATTTCTCTTGTCTAAGTGTCTCTAAAATATGCTGGCATTTAGGTCAGAAGCTGGTTTTCTCCAGCTCTTAATGGAGTAGAATGAGACCACCATAATAGGGGCTACCAATTTTGTTCATAATCAGCTGCATAGAACATAATTACCTTGCTGGATGAAAGAGTCAAATAAGGACCACATCTGAGCCCTCAACTGCATTTTGGTCAATAGTTAAATAGAGGAAAGTTTTATAAGAAAGGAAATAATGGTTCTTAGAAGTATAAATCCACACAGAAGAAAAATACCTCAAGTGAGATTAGACACTTAAGACAACTGGGCACAAGCCTAAGATGTGCTATTTGCCTTATAACTTATACGTCATGTTATATGGTGAATTCTACACATTCTAAGGCTATATGAACAGTTATTTATGGTAAACAGCCCTCACAACGAAGCCGTCACCCCGCATGCAATTACAAGGCGGTTGTAACAACGACCGCATTGTAAAAATGCAAACCATTACCCCGCAAGTCCAAACAATGACTTGCGGAGGGAGGAAAAGTTGTTGGATTTAAAATTCAACACCTTCCCTACTGTCCGCTCAGACTGAAGTTGGAATAGTAAATTATACTATTCAAATATCCAGTGCCCCCCTCCGCAAGTCGTCGTTCTGACTTGCGGGGTAATGGTATGTGTTGTTACAATGAGGTTGTTGTAACGACTGCGTTGTAACTGCATGCCGGGTGAATACATGCGTGAAAAGGAGGCATATTCGTTATTTACCTATTTGCAGGTGAGCTTCTACCAGTCTCATTCAACCTTCTGACTGACTTGGTCTTATAGGGTCTTACTCTTCCCTCCTGCTTGTATCCCTTCTCAGAGCACTATGAGGCTACCCTATGCAGTATAAAGTGTTTCACAAAAAACTATCAAATAAATAAATACACTTGTGGCCAGATGTACTATGCCATTTTAGGGCGCACACCAATTGATTTGCAAATTTAAAGGGCTTGAGATGCAAAGTAGCTGCTTGGTTTTCTCTAAACCTATTTTGTGGTTTGGTAAAGGCCTACTATATTGCAAAAAGGGCTAAGAAAAGGATACCAAATCGCAAATTTGAAAGGGCCATGCTTTCGGCATGCCTTACAAATTGTCAATAAGTTTAAGATTTATCAAAGTTTAGTGACCGTAATCCGATTACAAAACATTGGAAAAGCCAGACTCCCAAGTTAGAATGTAGGGCATTTGCAAAAGAGAAAATGTACATTTGTGACCCCTTCTCTTTGTGAATTTTGAGACAAGTTTGTTGAGGACTAGGGAGTGGTCCAGGGGATCTTTAAAGATGAAAGGGGGTTAGCATCGCACAAGGAGTAATGGGTACTATCTTTTTTTCCAAACCCAACTAGGACAAAAAGAAATGTGAATAGAAATTGAGGAAAGGGAAGGATTTACACATGGAACCCTACAGCAACAACCTGCATCACAATACATGAGAACAAGAAGCCCAAATAATTGACATCAATAAAAAAGTAATTAAAAACACAGGGGCATATTATCAAGACAGGCGATAAAATTATCTCAATTTTAGCGGCGGAAAACTGCTGCTAAAACGGCGCTAAAGGGCTTGATAATATGTGCTATGGAATTTCAATTGAAGCCCATGTTAGATGTGATGGACATCTAACATGGGTTTCAATTGGGATTCCATTGAGCATATTATCAAGCCCATTATCACCGTTTAGCGTCAGTTTTCTGCCGCTAAAACGTCGATAATTTTATCGTCTGTCTTGATAATATGCCCCACAGTTCTCAACCTGTTCCCTTAAACCCTGTCTGGAATAGGTATGAGTAATGTAGAAAGAGTTACATTTTTTTTGTCTCTTATTAAAGTAAATACATTTGAAATGGAGAAAGACATAAGATAATTTTTAGGTACATTTTTGCCTGAAAAATATTTCTCAGATAAATGGCATGCAACAAGTGAAAAAGGTAAGGAAGTAGTGATTTTTGAGAATATTCAGGAAAATGGTTTAGATGCAATCATAACGTATATTTAAAAAATCAGTAACCTTATACATGATCAAAAATAGCTTTGAAAGAATTAAGCAAAGAAAAAACAGTGAGAAACCGACAAATCATGAGGTAAGATTGTGGTGCTTGACTCAGAGAATTATCATAGAAGAATGAAAAATATTGAAAAAAGGCCAAAGAGCATTCAGTTAACATTATGGAAACCTATCTAAACAAAATTAAGTGAGATATAATGAGAATAACAAAAATAGCGTTAGACAATGGTGCAAGATATAAATAGGAAGTTTGTTTTCTACGTAATCAAAACCCCACCAGCACTTTATGGTCTCCCTAAGGGCAATATCAATAGTGTGGATCCCCTCATGAGACCAATAGTCTTGAGCCTGAAGTCCACTATGGCACATTTAATTAAATATGAAGACACATTTTTGAAACCTTGGGTGAGAAAACAGAAATCCTACAATCAAAGTATTACACTTATGATTTCAAAAATAGAGGGGAATAATGAAAAATGTCCTAGCTAGCGTAACGGAAAGTTCCAATTCTATTAAGGACTGGGAGGCGAGGATTATGCCTTCTTTCTCCACTTTATTAAACAGCAGCGAATATATAAGAAGACTACATTTCCCAATGCAACAATGGGGAAAAGGTAGTCAAACAAAACATTTAGGGCCAGATGTAGGTCGCCAATTACTCGTCGGTAACGGTCGATTTCGGCTGTTACCGACCGGTAATTGGTTTTTGACATGTAGGGGCCATTATTTTACAGAATCTGTAAATTTACTGAATCGGTAAATTTACCGATTCTGTAAAATACTGAATCGGTAATTTTACCGACTCGGTAAAACCCAGATGTAGGTAGCACTGTTGACAGTGCTACAGGCCTTCAGAATTCGGTATTTTAACACCCAATTCAATTGGGTGGTAAAATACCGAATTCAGGTGTACATGCACATCTGTGCATGTACACCTGTGCCATGTGACACACAGACATGCCCTTAGGGCATGTATGTGTGCCACATGGCACACAAGCCTGTACTTGGGGTGCTAGAGGGTGTCAAAGTGACACCCCCTGCACCCTTGCAGGATTCGGTATTTACTGATTCGGTAAATACCGAATCGGTATTTCCTTTTGATTCCTATGGGCTTCAAGGCCCATAGGAATCAATGGACAATACCGATTCGGTATTTACCGAATCGGTGAATACCGAATCATACAGATTCGGTAATTCTCAAATTAGAATTACCTACATCTGCCCCCTTCCGATTTACCGACTCTTAAATACCGAATCGGTATGATTCGGTATTTAAGAGTCGGTAAATCGGAATTACCTACATCTGGCCCGTGGTAACAACCAATCACAGAACATAATCAGTGTCCAATCAGAGCCAAGACAGGTCTCTATAGTCCCTCAACAGTGTCCCCTCTTCCTCTTTCGGAGCACGTAGTCAGCTTCTCCTGGCTCTTCAGGAATCCTGCATGTTGGAATCCGAGCCTGAGGACAAGGAAACAAATTACTATAGTAGCACTGAAAAGCCATAACCTGCAATTCAACAGTGCATATTCAATCATTGACATTTGAAGAAATCAACTAACTTAAGCAATCAAATTACTTACGGTCATACAAGGAGGGACTTCCTCCAGCAGGACTGGAGGCGAGGATTATACTGTTCAAAGCTTGCCCACAACCAACTGTGCCATGTTCAAGACTGGTTTGAAATAAAACCTCTTGAACGTGGAATCCGAGGACCAGTCTGCAGCACTGAGAATGTCCTACAAACGAGCCCCTAGACTGAAAGCCTTCGAGGCCATGGCTCCTCTCGCGGAGTGAGCCCCAAACTGAGCAAGGCTAATGCCAGCCTCCTGCATCACCCAACGAACCCATGTGGCAATGGTGGGTGAGGAAACAGCCTTAAAGTGCTTCCCAATTGAAATGAGGAGCTGCCTTTCCCCAGGAGGGCGGAGCTCCTCCGTCATATCCTCATAAGCCTTGAGACAACGGACCTCACAAAGCTTCAGGGAATCTGGGAACTACGAATATGAAGTGGATCTGGTATGGCATTTAGTGCACCTGAGCAAAGTAAATGTAACCCTCTCTGGAGTAAAAATTCTGCTAGTAATGTCTAGCGCTCAAACATCTGACACCCTTCTGCAAGAAATGAGGCAGAGAAGCATGGCTAATTTTGCTGTCAACTCCTTCCTGGAGAGGTACCTATTCTGTTTCCAAGACAGAAACAAAATAAGAACCTGGTTAACAACCCAGAGCAGGGAGTAGCGTGGCTCCGGAGGAAGGGGGAGGCAATTGCCTCGCAACAAGCGACAAACCAGGGGGTGTTCCCCTACAGGAGCGTCATCCACCGGGACATGGCCAGAGGTTACCGCTGACTGGAAGGTATTAACTGATTGATACGCTAGGCCGTCCGAGGCCAATTGAGCTAAGAAATTCACAATGTGGATAACTTCCGCGACCAAGGGATCAAGACCCCGTTGCATACACCAACGGGTCCATCTGTTCCATGCGGATCTGTACCTTTTGATAGTACTGTCCACCCACGCCTTAGAGATCAAGGACTCAGCCTCTCGCGAAAGGCCGGAGGTTTCCCACCTACTCCTGAAATCTGCTACGCCATGAGTCTCAGAGAGTTGCTGTCCACCAGAAAATGATGAGTCCCGTTCTGACTCAACAAGAGAGTTGGAAAGTGGGGGAGTAGGATTGGAAAATCCCAAGAAAGTTACAGAAGAACCAGAAACCACACTTGGGACCTCCACAGTGGGGTGACGACCACCAGATCTGCTGCTTGCCTGCGAACTTGCGCAGTCACCCTTGTAATCATTACAAAGGGCGGGAACGCATAGCCCTGCTCCACACTCCAATCTTGGAGGAAGGCATCCGTGGCAGACGCCAGACGGTCCAGCCGCCAGCTGAAGAACCGCAGAATCTGATGATCCAGCCTGGACGCAAAGAGATCTACTGAAAATGGGCTCCAAAGGCCTTTCATACTCAGAAAAAACCGACGGGTCCAGACGCCAGAGACTGGAATCCCGAAAATGCCGAGACTGAAAGTCTGCTTCCAGATTGTCCCTGCCCGGGAGATACTCCGCCGTGACAAAGATCTGGTTCTCGAGGCAATACTGCCAGAAACTGGCCACCTTATTTGACAGGGCCTTCGATTTTGTGCCCCCCAGATGGTTCACGTAGCGGACCGCTGAGATGTTGTCCATCTTCAGAAGCACGCTCCACTGTACTGAGACTTTCGTCCAACAACGAACTGCAAAGGAGCCCGCCAGCAGCTCCAAACAATTTATGTGTAATTTTTGTTCGTCGGGTGACCACAACCCTCCTGTAGAGAGATCGCCGCATCTGGCCCCCCAACCGAGTTGGCTGGGATCCGACTCTATCACCATGTCCGGAGCGGAACCGAAGATTGCTCTCCCGTTCCACGCCTCCATGTGGTCCAACCACCACTGAATCTCGGACCTCGCTTTGATGGACAAAGAAACATTGTGAGAATAAGGGAACCCCTTGCGCAGGAAGAACCCCTTGAGCTGTTGTAGGGCCTGTGGTCGAGCGGGCCCCGAAAAATGGCCTGGATGGAAGAGGACAGAAGGCCTACCACTCGAGCCAGTTGCCGAAAGGAGGTCTGCTGCCTGGTAAGTACTCAACGCAGTTCGTGGTGAATTTTGGTCACCTTCCTGCCCGGAAGTCTGAGAGTGGAGACCGTAGAGTCTATGACAAATCCCAAGAATGTAATGTTCTGCACGGGCTGTAACAGGGATTTCTTTTCGTTGATTATAAACCCCAGATCCTGCAGGAGGGAAACCGCCATCTGCAGCTGCTGGGATAGGCGGTTGGGACAGGACGCCATGAAGAGGAGGTCGTCGAGATATACTATTATGCGCACTCTCCTGGACGGAAGGAACTCCTACACAGGCTTGAGAACCTTAGTGAAACACCAAGGGGCCGAAGACAGGCCGAACGGGAGGGACGTGCACTCGTAAGTGCGCCCTTCCCAGCGGAACTGAAGGAAACGCCGATATGGTGGAAAGATGGGCACCACCAAGTGCGCATCTTTGAGGTCCAACCTCACCATCCATCTAAGGGCCGGAGGACGTCCCTGAGGAGATGGATCCCCTCCATTTTGAAATGGTGGTAAACCAGCCATTGATTGAAATCGCTCAGATTGATCACCGGCCTCTTGCCCCCATCTGACTTGTCGACCAAGAAAATGTTGCTCCAAAAACCTCGGGGATGACGGGAAGTAAAAGCGACAGCGCCCTTCTTGAGAAGAGACAGGACCTCCTTGTCCACCAGGCGAGTGTCTTGCTTGGAAAACTGAATAGGGCGCAGGGGAAAAGGTTGAACCGAGGGCCCCTCGAATTCTAAATGAAAACCTCTCACTGTTTGAAGTACCCACGTATCTCGTGTGAAGGTCAACCCGGTCTGAAAATACTGAGCCAAGCGCCCGCCCACGTCTTGAGGGGAAGAAGGGAGAACTCTCACCTGGGCTAGAGGCAGCAGCTCCTCCACGATATCCTCTTCCTTTACCCCGTTTTCCTCTGGAGGGGTAGAAGTTGCCGAACCTTGATTGGTCCTGGTATTGGTGGGAGCCTCGTTAGTTTTTCTGGCGTTGCTGGCGACCCTCCAGGATCTATCTATCCCCTTCTTGGGGTCCCTTATAAATTTCTGAAGGAAGGTGCCCATACGCGGCGGGTCAATATCGGGGGTTAGGGCCACCTTACCCTCCAATGTGGGGCGGGGACATTCTTCCCGAAGGCAGTTGCGCGCCTCCTTCTCCAAGGGGCGCCGAATATGGGCTGCCACATAAGCAGCAACTTTGTCTGCGGGGGTCCATTCAGAAGAACGCGGGTGGACAATATCATTAGGGTTCAACATATCCGCGGTATTTGGGGGGTCCTGCGAAGTCCTGGGAAGAGGCTGAGAAGGTGGGACCGCAGGCAAGGAGTAACCTGCATCAGGGGCAGGGGGAACCTTAGCTGGAACTACCGGGCGACTAGCCATAAAGGCCTGCCTAAGGCGATCAAAAGCATCCACATCCACGCCCGTGTCACAAGCCCTTGTAGGTGGTGGGGGGCTAAGAGGGTCTTGAGCAGAGGTAGAAGGTACCTGGGGAACAGGAGAAGCAATCTGCTGGGAAATCTTTGCGGAGGCCTGTTCTATTTGGCGCGACAGCCGGTCTTCAAGAGGGGAGATTGCCTGGTCAACAGCCTTATAGATGGAGGTATCCACCGCCTTATAGAAAGTATCCCCCCAAGGCATATCCGCTAAGGGGTCCTCCTCCTCCTCTTGATAATCATCCTCATACTACTCCATGATGACACTCAAAAGGACAGTGCCAACCGATGAGGTAATCGCTCTGGCCTGGTAAGGCGAGGTTGTAACAGGCTGGGTGTCAGCCCTAAGAATTCAAAGTGCGCAGAACGCAAATCTTTTAAGGGTTCTTAGCCCAGGGACAGCGCTGGACAACAATCAAGTAAACCCCCTTGCACAGGGTATCAGGTCTGGGTAATGTCCCTACAGTGCCCTCCAGTGACACAAGACCTTAGCAGGCGTTATGTGTAATCAGGATACAACTCTGCCTGAATGATTTCTGGGCAAGGCAAGAGCGTGGGCACTGTCCACACAACAGCCAAGTAAAAGCGCTTCCAGCCACCAAAATACACCTTCAGAGGCGTCTCCCTCAGACCTTGTACTGGCTATGGTGCGAGCGCAACGTTTGAAAGCTCTATCAAAGAGATCAATCTCGTGCTGCACCGCCTCCCATGCCCTCTAGTGGCAGGAGGCCCAGAACACACCAGCGCAGAGCCGCGTAGGGATGGGAGACCGTGCCTGCGGCCGAAACCTCACAGCGTAGCCCACACGCTGACAGGGTTTAACATCGCGAAAGACCGTCGAGCGAAAGAAAAGTGCACAAAGGCGCTCACCACACACGGCGCTACTGATGCGGCGTGAAGCCGCCCGTGACAGACAAACAAAGCACAAATTCACATAGAGCAGTAAAGAGCATCTAAAATGTCAGCACAACACGGCAAATAGCATAATACAATAGCGCGAAGCAGCGCGCATGAAATAAACCTCAATCAATCACCATAGGTAAACAATTAAGCACTAAACAGGCAAAAAACACTGAAGAGTACTCAACTTGCTGGGTAGCAGCGAAGAAAGAGAAAGAGGGGACACTATTGAGGGACTATAGAGACCTGTCTTGGCTCTGATTGGACACTGATTATGTTCTGTTATTGGCTGTTACCATCTGTTTTGTTCGACTACCTTTTCCCCATTGTTGCATATGAAATGTAGTCTTCTTATATTTTTGCTGCTGTTTAATAAAGTGGAGAAAGAAGGCATAATCCTCGCCTCCAGTCTTGACATAGAATTCTAATAGATGGGGAGGAATTTTAGTTAACATTGTTTGTATTTGAAAATATTTAATGAGTGCTATTTCTAATGTGCTTGCCCCATTATTCATTTAAAGATACTCCAATGAGCTGCAGGATTAAGGGGGTCATTATGATGGCGGATTTCCCGCATACTCCGGGCCGGCGGAAGCCACCACCGGGCCGGAGGATGCGGGAAATCCGCCGAGGAGGCTTGAAAGACCCACCGCCAAATTAGGATGGCTGGTGGGTCTCACAATCTGTCCTCCGCTTTTCCGCCGCGGTCGGAAGGCGACCACGGCGGAAAAGCACTAACATGGCTGGCGGTGTCTATCAGACACCGCCAGCCATATTAGGATGTAGGGAAAGTAATGCTTTTCCGCGGCGGCTTTTCCGCCGTGGAAAAGCATACGGATATTCACTTTGGGGGCCCGTTGCGGGCCCCCTGTGTGAAGGTTGCGTGGGGGGTGCACATGGGGGGTACCTATGGTACCCCCCCTGCCTTTGCGTGCACGAAGCGGCAGGCACCGCGCGGTGCCTGCCGCTTTGTGCATGCAAATGCACTGCTTTCATTTTTTACATTGCGGCGGGTGCTGCTTCAAGCAGCACCCGCCGCAATGTAAAACATACACCCTGGCGGTCACATCCTAATTGCCATGGAGGGACCGCCGCTGCCCATGCGGATGGTCCCTCCTACTCAGGGGTGGCGGACGGACGCAAGTCCGTCCGCCATCCTAATCGGCCCCTAAGTTTGGAGAGGTTGAATTTTGGAAGCGAGAGTATCAAATTTATCGCAGAATGGTAGGAGTTTTGGACATAAATATAAAGACAGTGGTGAACATTTGCACATAACTCATTTACCACACCCTCCGAGTAGAACATTTTGTTGTATTGTGATAGTTAGTCTCCTAGATGTGAGCTGGAACACGTACCATTTGTAAATTCTTAACATTATTAAAAAAAAATTCTAGTATTGGTGATCATCTAAAACATGCAGAAATATTAAAGAACACATTGATGGATACTGTTTACCCACAGTGAATAGAACACCACAGGGTGATTATGATGGCGGGCAGATTACCCACCAACACAACCTGATTTACCCCCACCTTATTACCATGGCGGGGGGTGTCGCGGCAGACGCAAAATGCGTCCAACGATTTTCCGCTTTTTTTACAGTTTTACGATTTTTTGTGTCGGGTGCTGCTTACAGCAGCACCCGCCACAATCTCAAGAATGCGGAATGTGGCCGCCAGGGTGGCGGTCCCATCCTTATTAGTGGTGCGGGACCGCTGCAAGTCTGGCGTCCGGTCCCAGGACCACTAGGATGGGGAGCGGACGAAAGTCCGCCCACCATCCTAATGGGCCCCCATGTGAGGAAAAGGTCTAAATATTACTTGGAGTAGTTTTGAATCTAATAATAGAAGAAGAACATCAAAGAGAATAATATATATGACAGCCTTTTAAAATCTAAGTAATAAACGCAAACATCTGATTAATATCAAGTTGGATGATTTTAATTGCAGGGGGCAGGAATAGTTGCAAAAACCCTGTTGGCATACAGAGGAGATGAATGAAAGCAATTGTCTGGTACATACATGAAAGTCAGAGAACAACAATAAACAAAAATATTATGCCATGGGTGTCAGATTCATTGGAATTTCAAATGTGGTTCCCGTAGAACATTTGAAGCAGTGATCGAAAGAGAGACATTGAAATGCCATGGGATAAAACAACAGGTCCATGATATGGCAAACTGCCACACTAAACTATAATTTATCTAATAATGTGTCCCCTTAGGAAGGGTTTGTAGGAGAAACAGGATGTAAAGTACAAATATGACTTGAGAAACATTGCTTGGCAATATGCATTAAAAAAGAAAAGGACCCTCTGGTCTTTCACTTTATGAGCCATATTCATATGGAGAAGGATATTTGTTGGTTTATTTGGGAAAGAAATATAAATGCACCCTGTGGTGGTGATGTTACAAAGAAATAAAACCTTGGAGAATAATTATGTATGCTGAAATTCCAAAACTCATGAGAAAGGCTTGAGTGAGAACAGACTGGGGTAGGATTTGGAATATGCAGATGAGTCATATGTATGTATATATTTGTGAATGGACAATAAATAAGGGTGAGTGGTCAATGCTGGGTACATTAGTGATACCTTAGAAGATAGAATAAGGTTGAAGATTATATTCTTTTAAAATAAACAAAAATAAACAGACATAGGATGATACATAAGCAGTAAAGAGTCAGCATCAAATGGATACCAATAACAGTAGACATAATAAAGGGATAATTTCTTGTAGAAAACTTGATTATTAGTTGAGAGGAGTAAGTTCCCCTGAAGTAATAATCACAATCCTTGTCTGGGTGAACCACAAAATCACTACATAAATCTGAGCTCAGAAACTGGTAGCTATGGCACAGAGCAGACAGGCTAACATAGAGCCAATGTAAAAGTATAATCCCAAACAGAAATAGAAAAATAGAGTAAAATGTGTTAAACAAAATGACACCAAAATGACACCAATCCAATAAGGGGATCAGAACATATGAATGTTTAAAATTTAAGTAGAGATTGAACTAAAGAAACACAATGATAGTAAATGTTCATGATAGAACAGGACCTATGCACAATCTGATAGTGACCACAATATAACACGGGTCAGATACATCAATTAGGTTTATCCTGGTCAAAATTCCACCTTCTGCCTTTGGTCCTTTGAGTCCCAATTCATCCACTAGAGAAAACACATCTGAAGTCCCCCAGTACCTCAGGTGAGGCACTTAGAGATTCATAGAGTCATCAAGACACACATAGACATGTTTCCCTATAGACCCACAGTTATTCTTGTTGTAATACATATTCTGATAAGGGGGCTGTAACTGTGCTGAGGTCGTTAAATATTCCCTTGGACCCTCAACCCACCCGTTTGTTTTGATGTTCTCGTAATAAATATGTCAAAAATTCCAGAAGGTAAACTTGAAGCTGTTTCCTAGGTGGAGATAACATTTATTAAATGTAATATTGTATCCCAATGCTTTCCTATCAAACAATCTCTGCCCTAATGAAAATAGCTTTGAGTGCATTTTCATTGTAAGGACATGTTGAACAATAAAAGCTTATATGTCCCACATATAAATGTCAGACTCTCTGCCCTGTGGGCAATAAGGACTCTGTATTTATAAAAATTTAAGAGGAAGGTTTAGGTCTGTCAAAAAAGCGTTATTTTGACAGGTCCAATTTGCAGGTAATACCTGCGGATCACTGACAGAACATTGAATGCTAGAATATCGAGTTACACAAATATTAGAACATATTTATCATTGTCAAAAATATCGACCTCCTAGCTTCATAATGGTAAGTTCAAAAATATCGAGAAAAAATATTGTTGTTAAAAATATCAAAGTACAAAATATAGTTTTTGATGTGTAAAAAATAATGTAAAATAAATTAAATAATACAGTTAACTTAAGAAATATTTAGAATTATTTGTAAATGTTAACAATTATAAGTAATATATGTATTTTAAAAATGAATTAAACTTACATATATAAAATGTAATATATATATTTACTTAAAAATAATGAATACATAATATTTTAAATAATTATAAAATGTTGGAAATATATTAAACATTATAAATAGATGTATATATACAAACACCTGTAACATAAAAATTATTTTAAATAAATACATATAAACTAAAATATTAAAATATTAAACATTTTTTAACCTACATTTTACACTATATTGAGTGCAACAGTAGGGAAAGTGTTGTATAGTGTAGGGAAAAAATTACTATTCCCACTCCAGCGACTGTAAAAGTAGGAAAAGTGTTGGACATCGGACGGGAATAATTTACTATTCCCACTCCAAGCAGTGCAACAGTAGGGAAAGTGTTTGATAGCGAAGTGGAATAATTTACTATTCCCACTCCAAAGAGTGTAACAGTAGGGAAAATGTTGGGTAGCAGAGGGGGAAAAATTACTATTCCCACTCCAGCAAGTGCAACTGTAGGGAAAGTGTTGGATAGTGGAGGGATAAAAATTACTATTCCCACTCCAGCAAGTGCAACAGTAGGAAAAGTGTTGGATAGCTGAGGGATAGAAATTACTATTTCCACTCCTGTGAGTGCAACAGTAACGAAAGTGTTGGATTGCAGAGGAGTAAAAAATACTAATCCCACTCCAGCGAGGGCAACAGTAGGGAAAGTGTTGGATAACATAGGGGTAAAAATTACTATTCCCACTAAAGAAAATTTAAATTTAAAAACAAACAAAATATTAACTACAATTAAAATATAATAAAAAAAAAAAAAAGATATGAAAATTTACAAGACATAGAAATATATTATAATGTGGAAAAAATCTAACATTTACAGAAAAAATATATATTTTTAATTTCACAAAAAATTAACAAATACATATTTTGTAATATAAATTAATTTTAATAAAAAAATATTTATTACATAAATGTAATATTTTATTTCCTACCTTATAACCCCACACAATTTACAACACACATCTAAATGTAAAATAATTGTACCTCCATCATTAACATAATTAATTATCAATTAATAAATATTAACAATTAAAAATCACATTTAAAAAGGTGAAATTTAGGAGGTCATTAGGATGGCGGGAGGACTTTGCCCGTCCGCCATCCTCACAGGGATTGGGACCGCCCGCCATAAGGGCGGGGGTCCCGTGGGGGGTATTAGGTTGTGTCCGCCACAGTTGCCGCCACAGAAAGGCTGCTTCCTGCACCCATGCTAATATGGATGGCGGTGTCTAGCAGACACCGCCACCATATCTAGGCCCTTTTCCTACGGTCGTCTGGTTGACCGGCGGACAACCGGTGGACGGTCTTTCCGTCCGCCGGGGTCCCCCCGCCATACTAATATGGCGGGGGGAAGGGTGGCAGGTGGAGGGAAATGTAGGATGGATTGCCACCGCCATGCGGGTGCTGGTGTTCCGCCCTACATCATAATCAGCCCCTATATTTTTGCAAACAATATTAATGACGTCGATATTTTCGAAAACGATATTTCTTACCTTATATTCGATATTATTGACCACACTATTCTTGCAGTCGATATTTCTGTATCTCGATATTCTGTGTTCGATATTAGTTAAGTCGACATTTCCAACTCAATATTCTGACTCTTTACCAATACCTGCACAGCAAGACTACTGGTGGTCCTGGAGACATGTTTTACAGTGCCACTGCATTGGATGGAGCATTTAAAATGAAATGCTGGGAAAATTGAAATTGTATTCCTATTCCATCTAACTTTGATGTGGCTTTTCCACTGACCAAAAGTCCAGTCCAGTTCGGAGTGTTAAGAGTGAAGAAGATCATGCAAATTTAGTATTGAAGACTTGCTTTTGCAAGGTATGGATTATGAAATGCCTAATCAATCTGTTTACATGTCAACAAAGAAAGCAGATTGTGATCACATTTATTTCAGTCAGGCTAAATTATTGCAATGCCCCTGGGCTTGACACCAGTTAAATCTATAAGCAGGCTTCAGTAGTTTCAAAATGCAGCAGTCAGACTGATTTTTAACATCAAGAAATATGAGTCACTATCACCTGTCTGACACAATTCAACTGGCTTCTAAAGACTCAAAATGTAAAATGTAAGTCTTTATGTGTTGTTCAGAAATTGCTCAACGATCCTCACCAAATTTACAATCCAAACAATTTTCTCACTACACACTCAACCATCACTTGAAATCAGAAAGGTATTCCCTTCTTATGAAGTGAAGTTACCACACATTACGCTGGATGAGTCAGCATTTTCCATTGCAGAGAACAGACTGTGTAATAGTTTGCCACTAAACTTGTGAGGTGAACCAACACTGCTGAAATTTAGAAACTTGTTGATGTAGTGGAAATATCACATTTCTTAGATTTGTTTCTCTTTCTTTGCTTGTTAATCATAATGGTCGTTTGGTGATAAGATAAGTGGGGCCCCCAGTCCCTTGAACCTAAGCTAGGTAAGAAAGTCCTTGGGATTTTGGGATTGGAAGTGTCTCTAACCCTTGACCAAGAGTATCTATCACAGAAAAGTTCAGTCTCCCATATGGCCGTAGCATGGAAAATTGATCGACATTACCCGTATATCGACAGGTTACCGAGCTGCCAGCTAAGTTGTGAAGTGCTACGATTGAGAATTGGGATAAACCCTTGTTACATGAACAATGAGGTAACACAAATTATGATCAACAGCAATGGAAAATGCACTTGCACTTTAGGTACTACTGGTGGTATTTTACATATACTGTTATACTTTGCATGGACGTTAAATATACGAAGAGAGATTTTAGGCCCAATTTTTTAAATATATGACATTAAAAATAGGACGCAATCTGTAAATCTCCTCCTAGTGGGAATGATGAATTTAGATATAGCCTGTGCCACTGGTAAATACCTAAAGAAAGTTAAAGAGTTCCTTAAATGTAAAAAGGACGGTTGACGTATAGATCTTTAAAGTGTTAGGGTGCATGAGGTATCTATGGATAGAAGCAGGGTGTAAGACATATTTGAAGTTCGATGTGACCAAAAAAAAGATAGCTTGCTTTTTAAAGTAAATTTTAAAGATATTTATCTCTTGTTTTTTTAGGACATGTGAACTATAAACTTAAGAAAAGTACTGTATATTTTATGGTTATGATCAGCTTATTTTATTGTTTGCTATGCTGCTTAGTGTATACTTTTATGGTTGAAAAGCCAAATAAAGTTTTATTGACTGACTGACTGACTGATAAGATATATGCAAACGATAATTCATACCTAACAAGGCACAAATACATACTCTGGGGCTTCATCGAAGCTCAGAAAGTTTGTGATAATTTCTTTATGCAGAATGTATCTCTTGGGGTTTGTGGTGGACTGTGTAGTGACTGTCCAAGCTTCCAACTCAGAAAATCTGCATGATTACAATACAATTTTTGGTGGGAGGTCATCCATCTTGTTCTGGATTATCTTTCCAATGGTTAGTGTGGTGTCTTTCTTCAGCAGTGCCATCTTTCTGTCCCAAGACATAAAATAGCTTTCAATGCAGAACATGTACCCTCTCTCAAAGGAACACTAGCATTGCAACTGCATCTTCATATCAGAGGATGGAAGGCTAGAACTACAGTAGTGACTGTCAAGCTTTGATGACTGATATGAGAAGGCACCTTCGTAGCAAAGAGTCTTTGTGATTGAGGTGAATGTAAGAAATTTTGAGTTGGAAACAGAATAAAGGTCAATGTCAATATGCAGGAATTGGAGGCATCATCAGAATCCCACTACATAAATTGCCTAGATAACCTGTTAAGCTCCTTTCCATTGAAGGGAATATACAAGGACCAGGGTAAACATTACTTCCCTTCACACACAGAAAGAGTGTGTGCTGTCCAACAGTTCGACAAGCTGTACAGCAGTAGGTCAAATTGCTTAGAAGAGGTGACAGTTATGGACAGGAATGTTTGAGAGGAGCCGATTCCGATCTTGGTCAGTAGGGCACTGAATCGGGTTCAGCTTAGCCGGATCCGATTCGGAGGCTGAATTTCCGTCTGAGTCGTACATGGGTCCGGACATCGAAGTTCGATGCGAACAAACACGGAATCCCCATTCGAATAGTTTCTGAGTCCCAACTGCTCCGTATGACGCGGTCACAAGCAAACCGTGGAACGCAATGGAGACGTTTCACGACCAAGCTAATACGATGCTCGATTCGGACAGCCAGATCGAGTCGGAGCGTCCGGCTGGCAATAGCTCCCAGAGTTGGACTTCAGAGGTCTGCGTCGGACCCCCTGTTACCCGTAGTGTAGTAGTACAACTCGGACACAGGGGGAGACCCATGGGTCTCCCCAACACAGGCATATACGGTGCGGATGGCACCAATGTGTACCCACTGTAGGGCACGCACTTGACATACCCATTCAGTCAAGGGGAGCCCATGTACGTGTTGTACGGCCGGCTCCCATCGACTTCTATTGGAGTTCGACCGAACCGAGTCCGACAGCATACAGCCGCATCATACTGACTCGGTTGGACTGCAGGAGTCCGGATTAGGTCGGAAAAACACCCCGTCCGGCTTGGTAAGAGTGCTTTCCGACCCAGATCAGAATCTGCCCCAAAATGAAAGATGTACTCTTCTAGCTGATGGGTAAGCCACCAACCTTTTATGTTTGGAGGTTGCTCCCATGGTGGCAGGTATAGATTCCACCTTTTGGAATGCCCCTAATCTAGGATACCAATTTGGGCAACAGTCGGAAACCCATGGTCTAAACCTCTAGTGTTCCGACTCCGCAAGCTAAACCACGCTTGCCTTAACCATGCCTATGCTCTAACCACGCATATAGGTGGTTAAGGCAATGCACAGTCTAGCTTCTGGCTGCTGCAGATGGAAGCAGGAAGGACTCGCAGGAAGCAGTGAGGTAAGTGGGGCTGAATGTAGTTCTGGGCTGGGTTGGGGGTTGTTTTGTTGTAGTTCCGTAGGGTGGGGAAGTTGGGGTGTTTTCATTGGCTAAGGGTGGGTCGGGGTTTGTTTTGTTGGCTGTCAGTGGGTTGGAAGTTGTTTTGTGGGCTGGAGGGTGGGGGTTGTTTTCTGAGCAGAGGGTAGGTCTGGCTACTTTTGTGGACTGTGTTGGGGTAGTTTTGTGGACTGGGATGGGTCGGAGATCATTTTCTGGGCTGGGGTGTCAGGGTAGTTTTCTGGGCTGCTGGGGTGGGTCGACTCTTGTTTTCGGGGCTAGGGGGTGGGTGGGGTTGTTTTGTGGGCTGAGGGGTGGGCAGGGGTTGTTTTGTAGGCTGGGGTGGTTCACATGGTGCTAAAGGCATGAGTAGTAAAGGAATGCATGCATAAGATATATTAGTTGTTTAGGTTGCATGGTAGAGGCTGGTGTGGATTATCCACTCATTGTTCTATCATACAACCTACGACTTCAGATGAGGAGATTCTTTATGCATCTGTAGAGGCCATCTCACATTGACCTACCCAGGCAAGGCTCCCATTTCTCAATAAGCTAGCCATGGAGCATCCAGTTCTCCTCCTGATCTCTATGGACCTTATGCTGGACAAGGGATCTGTCAGGAAGGGGGAAGCAAGCATAGCATGTTAATGTTTTGCCATTGGAGAAATCTTACCAGAGGGATTAATTGTGCTACTGGGCTGCCTGTGGATTTCTGGGCACAAGCTGTTCAGCTTGCCTAGGATTCCTGGACTCTAGAATTCCACATGTCAAATTTAAGCATACTTGGAGGTACTTGGAACACAGTTCATATCCAAAGAGGCACCAGGAGTGGGTATGAAATTTGTTTTGGAAGATTTTACTACAGAGGTTTAAAGGAGGGGGTGAGCCGATTGTTAGGTGTATTTACTCTTTTTCAGTAAAATTCTTTCTTTTTTGTTTGGATTACAATTGGCTTTAATCATCAGATGTTTGTAATGATGGGGTGAAGGATCTTGGGGAAACGGGGGAAATCAGCCCATTCCATCAGAAGGACCTAGGTCCTGTTGCTGTATAAGGTGGTTATGGGGTGGGGGTAGTGGTAGTGGTGGGGTTCTCTGGGAGGGATGGTGGGGGGTCACTAAGGTTTTGGACTCATGCTATAGTCGAGGTATTGATATTAGCCAGATTTGCTATATGTCAAAATGCGTGATTAAAAAGTTTGAAGGTTTGCAGTGGAGATCAGATCTTCTTTTAAGTTCTAATGGGGCAGGGTAAATTGAGTTTAAGCTCATGGAACATATGGGGCCTAAATGATGGTAAAAAACGAGCCTTGTTTTCTAAAATTGATCATACCATGCAACTAGATGTGTTGTGTTTACAAGAGATGCACATACCCTGGGGAAGCCGGAGTGCTTGAAAATACCCGGATATGACCTAATTGCTTGCTCTAGACAGATCTCTATGATCAGAGGGGTGGGTATCCTGCTGAAGCGAGGGGTCGGGGTTTGTAAAAAGGTTCGAGAGGATAGTGCTGGTAGATGGGTCTTAGCCGAAATAGTGGTTGACAGCAGACCTCTAACGAAATATGGGTCAAATGTAGATGATCCAGAAGTGATAACATATCTGAATGTAGATTTAGCAGCCTGGCCATATCCAATGTTTGTGTGTGGGGACATGAATATTAATTTGGCCGGAAATTTTAACTTGGCAAGGTCTCAAAAGTATTCCAGCAGGAAACCTAGGGTCTTCAAGGCTCTCCAGACTCTAGTTCAAGAACATGGTCTGACCGATCTCTGATCGCTCCGTCCATCATTTCCTTTGGTTTTTCTTTGTTCGCCATAAGTTGGCATGGTATGCTCAGACGTGAGTCCCTTGCTCACTTTGCCACTGGATTCAAGCAAGCCGGGCTGAAGAAGGCTGAAATGCCAGAAACCGGTCCTCAGTAGCTTGTTTCCGATCCAGGGAAGGCATGGCTTGGCAGTTCGGGCTGGACTGTTCCCATGAGGCACAGGGTCAGACTGATTTGCATATGGCCATGTCTGAACTGGGGTGGCAGAGTGGGCTAAAGAACGGTGATGGATTAAACCCAGATCAGTTGACTGGGGGTGAGTGCTTGTATTGTCAACGCTCCGTCCATCATGTCCTTTGGTTTTTCTTAGTTCTTCATAAGTTGGCAGGGTATGCTCAGACGTGAGTCCCTTGCTCACTTTGCCACTGGATTCAAGCAAGCCGGGCTGAAGAAGGCTGAATTGCCAGAAACCGGTCCTCGGTAGCTTGTTTCCAGTCCAGGGAATGCATGGCTTGGCAGTTCGGGCTGGACTGTTCCCATGAGGCACAGGGTCAGACTGATTTGCATATGGCCATGTCTGAACTTGGGTGGCAGAGTGGGCTAAAGAACGGTGATGGATTAAACCCAGATCAGTTGACTGGGGGTGTGTGCTTGTATTGTCAATGCTCCGTCCATCATTTCCTTTGGTTTTTCTTTGTTCGCCATAAGTTGGCAGGGTATGCTCAGACGTGAGTCCCTTGCTCACTTTGCCACTGGATTCAAGCAAGCCGGGCTGAAGAAGGCTGAAATGCCAGAAACCGGTCCTCGGTAGCTTGTTTCCGGTCCAGGGAAGGCATGGCTTGGCAGTTCGAGCTGGACTGTTCCCATGAGGCATAGGGTCAGACTGATTTGCATATGGCCATATCTGAACTGGGGTGGCAGAGTGGGCTAAAGAACGGTGATGGATTAAACCCAGATCAGTTGACTGGGGGTGAGTGCTTGTATTGTCAACGCTCCGGCCATCACTTCCTTTGATTTTTCTTCGATCTCTGGTATTGGCATAATAAAGATAATGATGGGTATACATACTATTCTGCCAACCATAACAAAATGGTCTGTCTGGATTATTTCTTTGTGTCTGATCAGGTGGCAGAAGTGGCCTCTATTTCAGACTCTCCAAGAATTATATCAGACCAAAATCCATTGATACAGGTGTTGCCTTGGTCCCATCAGGTTAGAGCTCCTACGACATGGACATTCGAAAGGGAACTTCTGGTGGACCAGCCTTACCTGGACCACATAAGAAAGTGGCTAATCGAATTTTTAAACATCAATAGGGTTACTTCCCCTAACTCTATAGGCTGGGATGCACTAAAGGCTGCGGTGCGTTGGGAGACCAAGAGTTGGGAGGCTTTCGGTATAAGACTGGGTAGGAGCAGGTTATGGGCCGTGTGGAGGAGCTTAGGGTGGCAAAGTTGAAATTAACATGCAAAATCAAGGATGGCCTTAAAATAGATGAGAGTCAGCAGACTGTTGCTATAATTAAGTCTAAACTTCTGGAATTTTTTTGGGCAGGATTTGGCCGCCAAGTATTTGCAATATCGTACAACGATGTTCAAATATGGGGAAAACTCGGGTAGAGTACTAGATAAGAGGCTCCAACAGCAAAGTTTACAAAATTGCATTACCAGAATTCAGGATCAGCAGGGTGTGGTTCAGGATACTCAGGAGGGGGTCATGGATGTGTTTCAAAAGTTTTATACGTTGCTTTATACTGAAGATAACGCTGGCACTCTGACCGAGTCTTTGGCAGAGGGCTTTTTTCAGGACATTGATACTTCTAAGATCACAATGGGACAGAATGAGGTTCTATCTGCTCCTATTACGTGGGAGGAGGTTGAGTTGGCAAAAAAATCTCTAGCCAACGGAAAGGCTGCTGGTCCCGACGCCATTCTCTTAGAATTTTATAGGGCATTCTGCCCAGAGATTTGCCAGGACATTCTATCAGTTATCAGGGCAGCACAGGGGGGTGTTTTACCTGATTCATGGCACCAAACTACAATTGTTGTGTTTTAAGAAAAAGGATAAGCCCGAGCTAAATCCCTCATCTTTCAGACCAATTTCTTTGATAAACACGATAGTAAAATATACTAAAACATTTTATCATCTAGACTCGCAGAGGTCATTACCCCGCCAGTCTCATTACTCCAGCATGGGTTTATCCCGGGCAGGGACACGGCTGATCATGTTCAGCAGCTCATTGCCCTATTGGACTTGGCTCAGGCTACTGCTTCTCCCTTCAGTGTGATCCTGCTGGACGCCGAGAAGGCGTTCGACAGAGTCTCCTGGGGGGTTTTATGGGCAGTGCTCCATTGGAAGGGTTTCAGCACTGAATTCATTCAGGCCATCCAAGAACTGTATACCTCCCCAGCTGCAACACTGTGCATCTCTGGTCAGGAGTCAGGGCACTTTAACATCAGCAGGGGCACCAAGCAAAGGTGCACCTGCTCACCCCTGCTCTTTGCTCTGTACATCAATCTGTTTCTTAGTAAAATCAAAGGAAATCTGGATATACTACAGATTAGGATTGATGGTACAGAGTATAAAACTCTGGCCTATGCGGATGATATTGTTGTGTTAGCCAGTGATGTCAGCTCTGACTTCTCTGCCTTAAAGACTTGTGCTGAACAATTTGGCCTGTTGTCAGGCTATAAGCTGAATGCTGCAAAAACACAAGTTATTCAATCAACCACTATACTTTTTTCTGATGCTCCTGTCATCACTGAAGCAATATATTTAGGGGTTAAAATCACTGCCTCTGTTGATACCATTCCTGATCTGAATATTCTTCCCGTGGTCGAATCTGTTAATGGTAAGTTGGAAAGACTAGACCATTTGCATCTTTCTCTATATGGTCGCGGCAACTTACTGAAAAATGCTGGTTCTCCCAAAGTTTTTATATTTATTTAGAACCATTCCATTGGAGCTCTCATGAGTAAGTTTGGCTAGGGCCGAAAGGGTCTGTTATAGGTTCCTTTGGGGATATCGCAGCTCACGCAGGGCAGCTAAATGGATGTGTCTCACCAGGGATCGTGGTGGGTGGGCGGTTATATTATTGGTCTGCTATTTTGCAACACTTGGGACTACCATTGCTAGGAGATAGGGCTGAGGTTCCCCTTTCTAACAGACCTACTATTTATGAGATAGGCTTGAGTGAGGCTGCCAAGGGCATTTTGACGCAAGTCCTTGAGCCAAGTTATTTTAAGAAGACAAGGTTCAAGGGGTTATTGCGGCTATGTTCTCAGTTTGGCAGAAAATCCGGCATAGAGACCTAGTCGACCTCAGTCCTACGTCTAAACTATAGTATATGTTAATCCGATGCGCAGAGCCTATTGGGAATATAGGAACTACACTTCACTGTCAATCCCGAATATAAATATCTACACGCCGTTTAAAGCTGCCCGACTTTTGCACGCTATCTTTCAGGATCAGACCATCTTTAGATGGCAGCTATTGGGTCTGAAGGATATAGGTGATATAGCCTCTGGAGGTCAAATGGCCTCCTTTTAGTTTTTGAGTGATAAGTTTTATTTAAATATTCACGTTTTTTTCAAGTTCCTTCAGATTAGAAGCTTCTACCAATATTCTCTATCTGATTTTTCGAACGATCTTGATCTATAAAATTCTAAGTGGGAGGGCAAATTTGGTAAGACTGGTGTGGATATAAGGCCGGCACTGGATTTAGCAAGTTATATTTTAGTCTCAGGCAGTTTACGGACTCAAAGCTATATGGCAATGTTTGCCCTTTACTATACGCCGGCTAAAATTGCAAAATGGGGGGCAGGAAGAGCGACCGGTGTGCGAGGTGTGGGTTTCAAGCAGCTGATGCTATACAGATTTTTTACTTTTGTCCAAATCTGAGGGAATTTCTTCATGTTGTGGAGTGTTTTATAAATGTGAAGTTCAATATCCCGCTCACCATCTCTTATGGAGATGGTGATAATGGGGTCTGAAGGCGTTGTGATTGTTCAAAGAACAAGATATGTCTCTGCTTTCGTGTTCATATTAATGTCTATGATTCGGTTGTGCATTACCTCTCAATGGTTAAGTCCAGAAGCCCCCTTGTTTGTTAATTGGAGAGCTAGGTTGCTTGCTTTATATCATCTGGAGTCCTCAGTATTCCTTTTAACCCCTCCCCTGTTGGTGACGGAACCACTCCGTCATCAGCCGCGGTCGCGCTCAACTGATGACGGAGTGGTTCTTTCACGGCCCGCTCAGCACGCCTGCGCGGATTCTGCGCCTGCGCTGAGCGTTCTATTGAGCGGGCGGGACCGTGACGGAACCGCTCCGTCATGAGCACAGCGCAACCGCGGCTGGTGACGGAGCGGTTCCATCACCAGCACGGGACCGCCGCGCGGCCCCCCCGCCCCCTTAGCACTGTGGCGGAATAGCCGCCGCAGTGAAGGGGTTAAGGGGTAGAAGGAGGCGGGAGCTGACCTGTAAGATATGGGCTCCGTTAGTGGAATGGTTAAAGCAGTGATTTGCTCATTATTGAAAAGGTTCAAAACACAAAATTGTATGTCTAACTATTTCTCCATTCCAGTTGCAATGATTTGCCTTTTTCCTGTTTTTCTTTTTTTTTCCCCTATCAGGCTGTGTAATCGGTTTCCAATGTTCCATGCTGCTCCCTATTTTCTTTATTTTCGCACTGCGTTTTTTATTTTTATGGTTCTTTCTCTTTCTTTTCTCTGCCGGGTTTGCATATATTTGTAAATATTGTCTGCCACGACTTGTACTTTTTCTTGTGTCTCTTAAAATATGAAAATAAAAAAGAAGCTTTTACTACAAAGGAAAGTCCCATTGTTCAACCATGGGATGTACCTGTGGAAATTTTTCATACTGCACAATTTTGAATGAAAATGAACTTTAAATATTTTTCAATTTCATGATGAATTTTAGACACAACCAATTAATTGTTCATATTGCATTTAAAAACATTTAGATATTTATTTAAAAGTGTGTATATTATTGTGATTTTATTGTGGCACATTTTTACAAAGACATCATTTTTACTGCTATGGATGCTGATTTTATGTTCTATTCATCTTGCTCCTGCTCATTCCTCCTCCCAGTCAATGTCTTCTGTGTGCTTCTCACCTCACCGTCTACGCAGAGCACAAGATACTGGGGCGTAACTAGTTATTTTCCTTCAAGTGTATGATTTGTGATTAAACTTGCTTTGTATATTAAATATTGTAACCCGAAGGACATTTCCGCAACAGTTTGAACATGAGCCTGGCAGAATACACTAGTTTATGGGTTATTATTTGGAAAATGTTTCATAATATGTTGTTAATTTCCTTACAGCAACAGTGCAGAAGCCCTTGGATCTTTTCTTAAAATTCGGTTAGTGCTATGTGCATTATTGTGACACTTTTTCTTCTGATTGTCCAGTATGTGTTCTCACTAGTCATGCCATGATGCTTTTTCAGTCTATGCTTATAACCTATTCATAAAAATGTATACCCTTGGTTGTGGGGTGAGCAAGATAAGCAATCTATACTTATTACCTATTTATAAAAATATGTACCCTTGGTTTTGGGGTGAGCAAGATGACTTTCCTTTTCTACCAGAAATTCAGTCCAGTTTATTTCAGGGAGAGATCTGTGATTTACCTCTAGGGATGCTGTCTGTTCCTCTTACGATTGTTGATGATCATTGGTACTTAGAATAATTCTGATTTCTTGGCTATGGTTAGGCTTTGGCTGAATATTCTGCTACGCTGGCAGAGTTTGCAAAGTTTTGCCATTCCAACGCTCCGTTTGGATAGTGGAGTTTGGCAAATACAACACCTACCACCCGCGGAGTGGCGTTTACCAGGCGTGGCGTACCCACTCATCCCTACCAGCAATGAAACATGAGCTCAAACTAAAGGAACAGTCTTCTCAACACTGCTCCCCTCAGCGCTGCCAACTGTCTCCTCACTTGATTAGCACTGGCCCACATAACCGCATCTAATGCTCAGCTCTCATTGGCTGGCACCAATTTGACCGGAGCTGTGGCAGTTTTACTTTCTGTTGTGTACAGGGGCTGCCCTAATACAGACCCTCTGGTGTTAAATTACTTTTATAACCCCGTGAAGCCTTCCGGCATCAGGAGTGGTAGCAACTTTGTATCGCATGGGATGACTAGCTGCTCCTGTCTCTGCTGTGCATCCATCACGCTGAAGGGTATTTTACCGCCTCCGCATTACTGTGGAGTTTGTGTGCTGTCTGTTGTCCCACTAGTGCTGTAACAACTGTTGCCTCTGCCTGCGCAAGAGCCCCAGGTGTAGCATCAACACAGACAGCTCTAAGCCCGTGGGATTCTCTGTGACCCCCGTGGGGCAGGAGTTACTGCAAGGGGTGCTGCTTGGGAAGGCGAGGCTGAGTAGGGGCTGCGGCTCTGCAGAGGAGGGGTGGCTGCCAGAGAAGTGAGACAGCATGAATCTGATCAACAGTTTCAAGAAAGGGTTACCTCCTGCTGAGACTCGAGTAGGTCTGATACACTCTTGAGTCGGGGTAGGCTGTTGGAGAAGGTGAGGATGAGAAGAGAGAGAGCTGGATACTGGAAGGGGCGAAGTTGTGTAAATGTAAATGTAAATGTATTGGCATTTATATAACGCACTACTTACCCGTAGGGTCCCAAGGCGCTTCGACCGCTGCGAAACCCTTCCTGGCTTCCCTGAGAGATGGTCCCTTAATGGGTATCTCCAGGGTGAGACCAGGCATCCCCGGAGGTCTGGTGGGGCCGTTAGTGAAGATGAGGCAAGCTAATGCCCAGAGTTGCCGAGTGTGATCGCTGATCAGAGTGGGCACCGAGGCGAGAGAATTATCGAGTCCGCTGACCCTGGTCTAGAAACCTGCTGCGCCGGGATTCGAACCCTGGTCCCAGGCCGTCCTCTGCTCTCGAGTCTGCCGCCTCTAACCAGTGAGCCACACTACTTCACGTTGGCCATAGGCCAAGACACTGGGAGATGAGCTGCTGCGAAAAGTAAGACTGCTCAATTGAGATAGTGTGGTTAAGAATCTGGGGAGAGGGGTTGGTGACAACAGTAACGTTACTGAGCAGTGAGCATGAGCATCTGAGTTAACAGATGAAGCAATTTCAATCTCCTGTGCACTGTGTGCAGCATACAAAGACATAATGGCGTTGGTGCAGGGGCCGCAACCTCAGCAACTGAACTGCATATGTTGCTTGCAAAGAAGTTTGGGTAATACTCTCATGTGTAGGTGAGCCGGGTTTGCCAAGGCAGCATCCACTTTAGGAACAGGGTTATAGGCTGATAAAGTTTTCCTTTCAGCGGAGGTGGAAGGCGAGTGCAAGGCAGCCTTTACTGCTGTGATTAAGGAGAGAAGAGGCCCTCATATTTCATGAATAAGGGTAGATGAGCAATATTCCGCCCGCTCCCAGAACCCAGATGATTTGGCAGAAATATTTGCGTGAAACTCTGTGATTTTCTCCCAGGCCTGGATATAATGATGTGTATAATTCTGCCATTCAGGTAGGTAAAATATCCTTTTTTAAAACAGAGACATATGAAAACTACACTTGAGACAGAAAACTATCTGTGATATTGAAAACAAATCTGTCAGACAGCAAATTTATGATCAGAATCAAATCATTTAAAGTGTGAATGTTGATTGGATCCATAATAGTCCCATTTGTCTAGAATACACAGTGATTGCTTCAGTGTTCATTGCGTTTCACTTTAAAATGATCTATCTTTATTTTTCTTTCCAGCCCCTCCAAAACCATTTTGTTAAACATCTCATAATTCACAGAGCCTTTGCATTATATATGGAATTACTTATCATGCAATGTGTACACGTCTCATCTTTCGACATATTGGTTTTCTCCAAGACTGTAGAAAGTTTGAGAAGTTCTGGAAGGTGAAGGAGAGGCAGTGAAGGCTTAAAGGGGTCCAACTGATCTCATAAAGCATCAAAATAAGCTTTCAGTAGATATCACAAATCAGTGGCGCTGGTAATTTTAGGAGGGAGGGGGCACAAATGCACACATACAAACTCACTCACACTCATACAGGCACACACATCAATTCACAACACTTATTACCAAATATTAAAACATACACGCACCCACTACACAATTAAAAAGAAAAGTAATACTTACCTGCAGCTATGCTTAGGGGTACGAGGAGGGTTGGAACTGCTGCCTTCCCTCATTGGCTGACCTTAGGTCAACTAATGAGAGAAGGCAGCAGTCCCAACCTCATCACAGAGTGGATAGGGCCAGTATAACTGCTGACCCCATAGAAGGAGGTGTCACTGATTGACACTTGTCCCTGGTCACTCCAGAGCTTAAAACTATAGCACCTAGGTCTGAGGTAATGAGTGACACTCCCCTGATCATGAGGGGGAGGGCCTCCAGGACCTATGCTGATCTGAGGACGGCATGTCAACAGTAGGTGTGTCACCCTCAGCCCAACAAAGTTCAGCTCTGGCAGCCAGAAGCCTGCTCATTTTGCGTATGTCTAGCTCCTGACTGCCTGACTGGAAGATGAAGAGTTTTTGTCAGGCTGACCTTTGTTCAGCCTGACAGACACTCTTCTGGAGGGGCCAAAGGTGAGGGAGTTGCCACTCAGACCCTGTGGTTGGGCCACAGCTGTCACAAATACTGAGACACATTAGAATAGTTACTTGTTGTTGGAAAGCTTTATTTGAGTTGCATACTCATAAAAGCACAACATACATTTCAAAACATCACAATTAATAATTAAATTACATTTGATCAAATACATATTTATAAAACAGTTGTGCAAGCTTAATCAATAAAAAATTTACACACATTTAAAACAATAATCAGATCACATTTGTGGAAAGGGTTCTCCGCCTAATAGACAAGGCACACCCCAGATACTTAGCTATACCCATAACAATAGGCTCCTCAGTAGAGGAACAGATAATTCTCTGTGCCTCAACAGCACTAGATGTCCCAAGGTTCTTGCAAACTGGAGTTAACCATACCCTTCTTGGGGTGGCGTAGGCATTACAGGCAAATAGGAAGTGACCCACCGTTTCATTGGCTGCACCGCATGCAGGGCAACACAGGGTATTCAAACTCTTCCACCTGCCTGTTAAATATCTCAGGGGAAGGGCACCAGATCTTAACTGGAAAAACAACTTCCTGTCAGTGGGGACAGTTATACTGTCCCAGTATTGTTCCAGCATGGGACGCATTTTGATTTCAAGAAAACAACCACTCATCAAGTCAGATTTTGCCCCCTCCAAAGCCTACCGTCTATCCACTCCCAATATAAAGTTTTGAGGGTATTTTTGCTTGGGAAAACTTCCCCCGCAGGATTATCCCAAAGATTGGAAAGACCCAGTTCCCCTAGCATGACCCTTAAGTTTTTCAACCATGATATTTTATGGAATGTGTCAGATTTGAATATTGCCAGAAACCCATCTGCATAGTGCCTAATCTTGGGAGTGGACCAGAGTCGTCTCCAATATAAGATGGGACGCAATCGAGCTCGATCGCTAACAGATCTTCTCCCAAGGTCAAGACTAAGCGGAATTAGTGGGGTGCTCTGGGGAAGTCCCGTGATACCCCTGAGGAACCTGTTCTCTGCTATCTGTAGGGAAGTAAGCTTTTCAAAACCCCACAGCTCTGCCCCATAGACGGCTGATCCCAGCAAGGACTGGTTTTATGGGCTTTATTTTTTACCCTTTTTGCTCCACCCTTAGGGCCCCCGATATTTGGTGGTGTTTCAAGACCGCTTTCTCTATGTGGTGGGACCAGCCTTGGCTGTTTGCTATTTGTACCCCCAGGTAGGTAAACTCCCTGACTACCTCAAGCTCGGTGTTATTCATGTGTATCCTAGGGCGAGGTCTACATCCTCGGGAAAAAACCATCAACTTGGTCTTGCCTACGTTAACTTCAAGGCCATGCTCCAGGCAGAACCCATCAAAGATATTTAAGGCACGCTGTAGCCCAGCGGGGGTCTTAGACAATATTAACGTATCGTCAGCGAACATCAGGATTGGAACCCTGAGGCCCGCTAACGAAGGTGCATCCACACTAGCGTCCAGCATCCTACCAACTATCCCATTAATATACAATGTAAAAAGCAGGGGTGCCATTGCACAGCCTTGGCGAACCCCTCGTTCCACTGGAAAGTCGAAGGAAGTTTGGCCTTCCAACCCCCACAGGACTTTGGCAAAATTGCTCTCGTGTAACCTCATAATTAGGGTGAGCAATTCTGCTGGGATGCCTATCTTATTTAAAACTGTCCAAAGCTTACTTCTTGGAACTAAATCAAAGGCAGCCCGCAAGTCGACAAAGGCGACATACAGGCTGCCCCTGCCAAGAAGTTCCGTCCCCCACCGCAACATAGTGATACGGAACACCTGATCGACGGTGCTAGTGGCCCTCCGAAAGCCTGCCTGAAAAGGGGAAAGGGAATTGTTGTCATCCATCCATTCCATAAGTTTGTTTACCACCATCTTCCCAATCACTTTTTGGACAGTGGCAATCAAACTTATTGGCCTATAATTAGCCGGAAGGGATCGATCTCCTTTTTTGTAGATCGGTATAATAATAGCTCCCTTCCATTGGTCTGGGACTAGCGCACCTTTTGCTATGGCGTTCCCCAATAGGAACACATACCTGGCCCACCTATTTTTATCGTTTTTAAAGACATCCAAGGGTATCCCATCTTAGCCCGGGGCCCTACCCCCTTGTGCAGAACATATTGCAAGTTCGACTTCTTTAGCGGAAAACAGATTATCTTTGGGAAATACAGCTGAAATTGCTTCTCCCACCACCATCTCCTTTGTCTCTGCATATTGAGGCCTGAAATAGTTCACCCAAGTGGACTCTGGAACATTATTATCTGGTTTGTTTGGGAAACCACCTCTGCCCCACTTTACTATCTTCCAGAAATGCCTGGAATCCTTGGCTCCAGAGGCCTCCTTTAATTCATCCCAATACTTCTCATCCCACGATTTTTTTTGCTAGGGAGATGCTTGTATTGTATTGCTTCCTTCCTGCTCTGATTGCAGCCCTGTCCCTGTTTCTAATAGCAATACCCAGGGTTAATCTAGCTGCCTTACACTGTTGATTAAACCACCTAGCTGGTTTGGGGATACTGTACGATTTCCCTTGCATGCTCTCATAAAGTGGGGTCTTAAAAGGGAAAAAAGATTGTTATGAATATCCGTAATTACCCTGGATCCTGGGACTATAGAACTTACTAACTCCATAGAGGCAAGGGCATTATCCACCTCAGAACCAATAAAGTCCATAGATGCTACATTTGCCAACACACATGGCCATTTCAATCTACGCATATCATTTGCCATGTCTGTAAGCAAACCATCACTTGCCTGCAAATTGGACTGGGCAGGGTTCCAACAGGTGTGGGTCACGCAAAGGGGGTTGTGATCACTTTCAATCCTGCTCTTGATTTCCATGTCGCAAACCCCCTGCCAAAGATTAAGACTACATATAACATAATCTATCCTGCTTCTATTGTGACCATTATCAAATGTACACACACCCTCCTTGTCGCCCTTTGTTCTCCCATTAAGGGCTCTCATCCCATGTTCCAAACATATAGCATTTAGGAGAAGTATATCCTTCGTCCAGCGTTTGACAGGGGCTAGATTCAAAGAAGGGACTCCCCATAGGTTATCTTCCTCTTGCCCCACGGGATCTTCAATACTATCTAGGGGTTCAAAGGTTCTATTTAAATCCCCGGCTATTACTACTCGATTTCCAAGGGACTTAGTTTGCAGAAAGGTAGATAAGGCCTCTAAAGTTGGGGAGCTCCCAGTATTGGAGCCTCTAACATAGACGTTATACAAATCTGTCACACCCCACTTTACTGAGGAAATTCGCAACATTAAAATGTCTCTGCAACCCAAATCCCACATTTTCATAGTGGTGTCCAAACTTTGCCTAATCCAAACAGTGAGGCCTCCCATAGGTCTACCCCTGCCGCCTCTACTTGCTGGAATTGAAAAATTCAAATAGCCTGGAAGATAGATGGGGTCACAAGCCCATGTCTCCTGTAGAAAGCACAGGTCAAACCCATTAATAAAATCGATCCATGATTGTGACATCAACTTGCTCCCCAATCCTGCAATGTTCCAAGATATGAAACTCCCTGGGGCAGATCCATCACCACATACTGATCTTGTGAAGGACAATATAGGGGAGTTCATTGGGCCACCGCCATACTCTCCCCAATTTTGGTCGTTACCCATAGTGTTTTGCTCAACTCTTTGTGAATCAGTGATACTTAATGCAGGTAATTCCCCACTCCCCAGATTTTGCATTAACTCCCCAGTAGTTTCCCCCTCAAGTACAATCTTTTCACCAACATTCATTTCATTTATCACAGCATTAATGTTTAAAACAGGGACATTGAGGTTCCAACACGATTTCCAACTAAGTATACTAAGTGTGAGCGGGAAATCCGTTACGCTCACGGATTTTGCGGATTTTTGGGAAATCCGCAATCCGCGTATTTTGCGGATTTCCCAAAAAATCCGCAAAAAAAAATCCGCGAACGTAACGGGTTCAAAAGTTGAACCCCCACTCATGCAACTATTTTACAATGGCGCCAGCAAGCTGCCAGCGCCGTTGTAAAATAGTTACAAAGTTAGCTTGCACAGGAACCACTAGATAAAACGAAGCAGGGGCTGCTTTATTTTATCTAAGTGCTTCCTGTGCAAGCTAACTTTGTAACTATTTTACAACAGCGCTGGCAGCTTGCTGGCGCCATTGTAAAATAGTTGCATGGCTGGGCACAGGTCTGCAGCTCACTCAAGGGACCCCTGCGCCCTTCGGGGCGATTGCATAGTAACACACACATGGTCGCTCGAACTAGTTGATGCTCAAATTCAGTGGCTCATTCATTAGCCCAAAAACAATCGTGAGCGTCGTCGAGGCTGGACAGGTGTGCCTTCTTCCCAAATCTACAGTGGAAAATCAGCTGTGATGCTGGATAGGCTTTGCATCCTTGACTTTCACGAGTGCAATACCCGTGCTATTCCTGTGACCAGGAGCTTCTTTCTCTTCATCTGCTGAACTGATCTTTCTCTGACCTTTTATTCACACAAGAGGCACATACCCTACTGGGCACATTGTGTTCGCACGGGTTTCTGCAAGTTCGCACGTGTTTTGTACAATTTTGCAATTTACGAAATTGTACAAAACCCTCGCAAACTTGCAGAAACCCGTGCGAACATAAAAAAAAAAAAATCCGCAAATTTGCAGGAATTCGCGGATTTTGTGGATTGCGAGTTCGCAAATCCGCAAAATTCGCGAACGCGAGATTCGCAAAATTTGCCCATACTTAAAGTATACCTCCCCTGTTATTCCAATAGTCAGACTTTGGTCAACAACCCCAAACTAAACATTGCATGCCTTCCAAAAAGTTGTAATTTGGGCCATTACCAAGAGGTTGCCATTGCAATGGAATGGTAGATGGAACAGCCCCTGCCAACGAGTGGTTGTTAGAGCGGCCTGAGATCCTAGGGATGCCTACTTGGGCACATGTTTGCCTTGGGTAAAAAAAGGTAAGGTCCACAATACCAATTCCACCATTATTTGTGCCCCAGCCTTGCCTTGTTATCCAACCTGCCACCCTGGGATCTTGAAAATTGATGACAATACAATCCCCCCCAAAAAAATTTGGGTGTATAACCGATCCAGTCAATCCTCCTTACCCCTATTATCAACCCATCCATTTCCCCCGGTAGTGGTCTGTTTACCCTTAGCCAGTGCATCACCTTATTTTTAAGCATCTGGAAGGTTTCTGTTTGTCCTACCAAAAGAGGTGGTACATTGGTAAGGACAGCCACATATGGATGAGAATCCGGGGTAAGATTAACAGGGGGTATCTTTTGAGGAGTCTTCATTGGATGGGATAACGGTTGTCTAATAGCTGGGACAACGGGACGGGTATAGGGGTGTTTGATGATTGCTGGGAGTTAGTGGCTTGAGCATTGCTTATCCTGGGACCATTATTGCCCCCTACTCCAACATTAGGGTGGGGGTTGGGAATGCTTGGTGGAGGTTGGAGGTCATTATGAACAGAAGTACTACTTTGTGGACATTCATTATTTTTGCCCTTAGGCACCCGGTCTGGGACCGTAGTTGTTTTTTCCCCTGTGCTAGTGCCTAGACAGGCTGGTACCACAGGATTGGTCAATTGACTTGGTCCCTTTTTCTGGGGCCCATTTGTAGTTCTGCCTATCGGAGATTTTATTTCAATAATGGGCAGATTTTTAGTCTTTCCAGTAGTGTCATGAACCTTACTACTCTCGCTCATCCTAGATTGTGATTTGATTAGCGATTTCGTGGAAAAGAAATTGTCTAAAGTGGCCTGCTCAAAATGATCCAAACGATTAATTAACTTATTTACTTGATCCTCTATGGGTGCCAAGAGAGACCTTAATAGCTTTTCCAGCTCGGGTATCAGTAACTGTGTAGAGGGAGTATTCGCAACCAATCCCATCCCCTGGGGGTCATTGGTGATAGGGCCTGAACTCGCTGGAAATACATTTTCCCCCTCACTTGGTAGGTCACCACTCTTGTTAGCCCAGCTATGCTCCTTTTGGGTGGGCACAAGATTTTTTGCAAGTTTCCTAACTTTAGGTGGGGATTTGGAGGGGTAGCATTTCCTCAGAGCAGTACTCCTCTTTCTTTTCGAGGATGTTTTTAAATTAAGCCCACTGGTGGACACACTTGGGGGATTAATGAGGTTTACAGGTGGAATTGTAGACATGGTGGAGATCTCCGTTCCCAAAGCCGGACCACCCTCAGTCTCCAGGATAAAAGGCGATGCATTAAGTGCTTCAGATACAGCGGGCAAGGTTATGGATGACAAAGGAGTGACCAGTGCCGGGAAGGCTTGCGGTAAGCGCTTTTCCGTAGAATTTTTAAGGAGCTCCATGGACAGCCTACGCTCGGCACGTTTCTCTGCTAGGGAAATTTCCTTGTCAATGTCTTGGGTGACACAGTTAAAAAATTTGTCTAATGGGCCAAGGATGGTTGGTCCTCCCTCAGCCTGGGGAGGGACCAGGGTAGTACTATTTTGTGTTGAAGACATTATTTACAGCCCCCCACAGCAAAGCAATAAATACTTTATCCCAACGGGACACAAATAAGAATGAGTCAGTGTGATCCGACAAACCGGCAGAGACAGTTTCTTGGTACTAAGCGTCAATGGGGTGGCCCAGCCCGGCCTCCTTCGGCCCCTGACGGCCACAGACGGTCCCGCCCTTGTCCCGGGCTTCTCCCGGGACGCTCCCGCGCGCTCCACACGCAGCGGCCTGTATAGTTCCTTTTAACAAAAAAGGGGAAAGATTATGGGCGGGTGGGCGGGGCCAGAAGGGAGAGCAGCCCAGGTGTGGCGAATAGGGCTCGCAGGGACTCCTGGTAATTTGAGTCCCTGCCTCCAAGCTCGCTGCCCTGCCGGCAGCTCCACGCGCCCCGAGGTCACAGCTCCTCTCCCAGGTCAGCACATGATAAATATCGGGCACTGCGGGACCCGCGAAGCGGGTCCGGCGAGGTCTCTCTCCCCCACAAAGGCAACCACTAAGGCAAGCAGTCAGTGGCAGGCAGCAAAAAATGTCCAGCAAACAACAGCAAGTCTGATCCAGAAGGGTCCCGCTACAGTTAACTCCTCACCCGCTTTTCACTCCGTGGGCGGGCCAGCAGGGAGAGCAGCCCAGGTGTGGCGAATAGGGCTCGCAGGGACTCCTGGTAATTTGAGTCCCTGCCTCCAAGCTCGCAGCCCTGCCGGCAGCTCCACGCGCCCCGAGGTCACAGCTCCTCTCCCAGGTCAGCACGGGATAACAATCGGGCGCTGCGGGACCCGCGAAGCGGGTCCGGCGAGGTCTCTCTCCCCCACAAAGGCAACCACAAAGGCAAGCAGTCAGTGGCAGGCAGCAAAAAATGGCCAGCAAACAACAGCAAGTCTGATCCAGAAGGGTCCCGCTACATCGAACTCCTCACCCGCTTTTCACTCCGTGGGCGGGGGGGCGGGGCCAGCAGGGAGAGCAGCCCAGGTGTGGCGAATAGGGCTCGCAGGGACTCCTGGTAATTTGAGTCCCTGCCTCCAAGCTCGCAGCCCTGCCGGTAGCTCCACGCACCCCGAGGTCACAGCTCCTCTCCCAGGTCAGCACGGGATAAATATTGGGCGCTGCGGGAACCGCGAAGCGGGTCCGGCGAGGTCTCTCTCCCCCACAAAGGCAACCACAAAGGCAAGCAGTCAGTGGCAGGCAGCAAAAAATGGCCAGCAAACAACAGCAAGTCTGATCCAGAAGGGTCCCCTCTGATCCAGAAGAGTTTTTGTCAGGCTGACCTTTGTTCAGCCTGACAGACACTCTTCTGGAGGGGCCAAAGGTGAGGGAGTTGCCACTCAGACCCTATGGATGGGCCACAGCTGTCACAAATACTGAGACACATTAGAATAGTTACATAACTATAACATCTACCATAAATACATATCAATACAAATGTGTTCTTAAGTTGTGAAAGCAGTCCCTTGTCTTCTAGTTAGAACTTGTTTCATTGCCATTTCTGTGACTAAAGCTGCTAAATAGCTGGCTTTCTCTTTTCCAGAAAGTAGCCCGCTTTGGTAACTTGGTTAACGGCAACTGTACAAATATGTTTTTTGAGGCATCTCATTTTTGTGCGTTATCCTCATCATAAGTTTCTGAAGTTGTGTTTCTAGTGGGGGAGGGGGAGACACTAAGTGGTACCATGGTGCCCCATCAACAACTGTCCTGATCTCCCTCCCCTTGCCCCACCAGCAAGAAAAAATACAATTATCTCTTAGCTTGGGAACAGTGATGTCCCAGTTTACATTTTATGTTTTACTTAATCTTGCATTCCCTAAGGGTAGTTGCTTTTTCCATGATGTTGTGTTTGTATATCTTTTCATGCAACCTATTACTCATGTATTGTGGATACTTAAAGAGTCACTTACTTCTATGTATCTGAGTGAGCACAGGTTGTGGGTGAGTGTTTATGATGAGACATGATTGAGAGCTGTGGGGCTTGACCCAAGGCAGTACAAATTTCTCAAAGTTCCCCAACAGTGGATCAAAAAAGGTTCCAGTGGGGCGTGGTCTCGCTGCAAATGGAGTGAGACACATTCCGCTTGAACTCTGGGCAGACGCCGACATTATCAGCAATAATAAAAGGCACAACAGCTTTTAAAGTGCCCTGCCTGGGTGCGACTAAGCGCAGGAGTACCCTGAGCAGCTCTCTGGAGGCTTGATGACCACCTGAACTCACGGACAGCGGCGAGCCACGCTATGAGGGAGGAAGGACCCAGCCTCCGTCAGCCCACTCGCCGTCTTGGCTGTCCTGATCCGAGCCGAGCACAAGTGACTGCTACCCCTGGCGACTCCTGTATGTGAGGGGAGACAGAGCAGCTCTTTGGGGGTGCAGCTGCAACCCAGGGAGGAACGGACACCGCCTACCCCTCGCTGCTCCTGCTGAGGCCCTTCAGCAAGACAATTTGTGGAGAGGTGCCCGCCATTTTAGCCCCCTGCTTCATGGGAACACGCTGGTGACAATGGATGGAGATGGAGTGCAGTAGTCTGGTGAGGTAACAAGGACCCCCTGAAAGGGATAAATTTCCTGGGTCATGGTTAAGCAAACATGTGCAAAGGTAAAAGCTGGGGCCAAAAACACAAAGTCTGACTAAAACAGGAAAAAAGACACAACATAAGGAGAAAGGGACTCAGAAGAAAATATTATATGATAAAGTAGAAAGTTTAATTATATTAATAAAAATTGATATGAACATATTCTTTGATACACATGATTAAAACAGAAAAGGTAAAAAGTTGATATTATATAAAATAGGCTATTGCTACCAAGAAATATACATAGATCACAAAATTATTGTTAACATAATGATAATGCCCAGAAATTGTTGAGGATGCTGATTTCTGTCGACGCGTTTCGACACACCCTTTTGTGTCTTCCTCAGGACAATATCAGCAAAAATCTATGGTTTAAGCAAACAAAGAATCACAACATCTCCTTATGTTAGTCACAATTAATGCCTTATTGATATATACAGTGGTATTACCATCTGTCGTCAGACATAAAAAGAAAATGTACACACATATATATAAAACATGATACATCGCTGTAAAGACCGTTTAGACAGATATTTTCCTATATTCATATATTTCTATATACATATATACATATATTTACATTAAAAAATAGCTAAAAACATTTGTGTAAACAAATCGATAACTTATTTCCACTATGTTTTTGGGCTAGAAAAAGGAAAAAAAGGGGAGGGGAAAGGAAAGATAAAGAAAAGCAGCAAAGAAGGAAAGAAAAGTGGGTGGGAAAGGGGAGGGGGGTGGGGAAGAGAGAGGGGGGAGAAAAAGGCGGGCAGTAAGAAAGAGGAAAAAAGAAAAGGGAAGGGAAGGGAGGAGAAAAGGGGGGAGGGGGTGGGGGAGGGGGGAAGGGGAGGAAAAAAGGGCAGGGGGAGGGGGTTGCGGGGGCGAGAGAAAAGGGGGGGGAGAAGGTTTTAGGAGGGGGGGAAGGGAAAAAGAAGATAGTTACGATCTATGCCCTGCTTTTGTGCCTGTCTATTTTAATAGTGAGAAGGGGGTATCCTTCCATTCATCTCTCATAGTATAACCTTTCCAAGGAACCTAGAAAAGTTTTTTATAAAGAAGGGAGGAAATTCTATATTATCAAAGGGTATCAAAGGAGGGCCTATTTATCCAGATTGTTTAGATAGAGTTATTTCTTGATTCCTAAATATACACTCGATCTATTTCCTAATTCTGGAGAAGCTACTCTCTTACTTATTTAACCTACATTTCTTACCTTGAGTGGAGCTGGGAAAGTCTTAAAAACAGGAAGCCAAGAGGCCGTAGGCTTCGTTTTAAGCACTAAGAGAAAAGTAACATGAAAGTAAATACACTAATATTAGATAAGTTTCAAGAATCGGATATTTCCTAGATTATCTTAAAAAATAAGGGAATATTAAATGTTTAGTAATGTACCTATCAAATGCAGAAATTGTCATGATCCAAAAATTCCTGAATAACGTGAGTTCTGCGTATTCCTTAAGTATTTTAAAAACAATCTTCATTCAGTCGATGCTGGAAAAAATAATATAAATAATGCACCTTATTAAGCGTGCTTTTTCAGAGGCATGCTCTTATTAAAGCACAATACGTAAGACGTATGTGTTGTTTCAGGATTGGAGTGCAGTAGTGCATCTGGGATCGCAGCCCGGAGGAGAACGGGAGCTCTGGGTCCGTCGGCCAGACAGACAACGCACTGTAGAGAGAAGGCAGAGTCCAGCAGGTGGAAGCGGGCCCACCATTTTGCTGCCAAGAGACACCTCCGGCATCGCCTCAACCTGGACAGGTGGCAGACCTTGGTGACATCGCAGCCGCACAGGTACGGGGGCTGGGGAGACTGGGGGGAGCAGGCGGGGTACATTTTGAAGAGCTGGGCCCCCGCCTACCATCTCTTGGGACCTTCTGGGCCTGCTATCTTCTGGGGGCCTGGGACCTACCCCAGCGTCACCACCCCTGCACGGCCCGGTGAGCCCTCCCAAACAACCTGAAATGATCCACGGGGCCAAGTAGTCCTCTACACTGGACCTAGGAGTAGCCGCCCCATAAGACACTGACTCTGTCACCCCCCAGACTCTGCTGCTAATGGCGCGCCTGCTTCTCCCCTGTGCCACTGTGGTGAAGCGCAAATCAGACTGTTGGGTTGTTGTGGAAAGCATTTTGCAACGCCCCTGAATCATCGTACCAACCCTGGGGGATAGCTGGACATTGGCGAGACAACACGAGGCACTGGGGTCTCTCTGAAAGTGCGGCGCTAAACATTTGAGGCCCAAATACGTTATGCAAGAGGATTCATTGGCGTGAGGCCCCCGCCAGCGGCTTCAGCGGGAATCAGAGACCTAGATTTCTGAGCAACTCCCTGGGTTGTCAATTAGCTCTCCAAGACATTGCCTCAACAGTGCAGGTGTTCCTAAGCAGGCTCACAGACGACAAGCGTTGGCACACCACTGCCCTGACTACGGGCCATTGAACTGGGAACCGCGAGGCTTTGCATTGCTCATCTTGGAGCACTGGAGGGGCCACCCTATCACAACACAGTTCTGCAGCCGCCTCCCTTGCTTTCTAATAAATCCCTCTTGACAGCCTTGCAGGCGACTGACACTCTGCATGGCACAGGATGCCGTGGTGGACTGGTCCTCCCTGGCCTGGTGTGAGAGGGAGGGCGGTGATATAACCTGACCGACCCGGCTCCTGTTCCACTTAAGGCTGTTCCATCGTCCCGACCCTGGCTATTGCTTGGACCAGTCAGCTGCTGGTGCAGCACTGCCTACAATGCAGGACGCCTACATTGGATGACCATGACCCGCTCCAAGTCCGGAAAAGATCCTTCAGTAACCTTTAAGGACAACATGGTCATGGCCTTATGGAACAAACCGGGATCGGCCCCAACGACAGACATGGCGTCAGCAGCCGGAGGTCCCTCAGAACCGGTCACGCAATCTTTTATTACCTTTTTATGCATGAACTCAAATCTGAAAAATGGGTCCCTTCGCACTGAGGTCCAAGCTTGTGTCAAGGACCTCCGGAAAGATGTGGGAGTACTAAGAGGCCGAGTAGACGACCTTGAGAAGACCTTGCACACCCGTACGGAGGACCAGGAACATCAGTGGCAGCGGCTGGCCACCCTTGAAGAGCAACAGATTGAGCTGCAGATCAAGCAGGAAGACCTGGAAAATAGGGGGGCGCCGGAACAACATCCGCCTGAGGGGGATTACGAGTCCGACCGGGGCAGAAAGCTCTGACATTATGACCTTCGTGGCTGACCTGCTACATGACATCAGGGGGGATGATGATGCCTCCCCATCCGCTTTAGACTATGCGCACTGAGTGTCTGGTCCTTCGGGCAACCTGGCCTCGTCCCTGACATTTTGACTCGGTCCATTTCTTCACAGAGAAGGAGGCTATTCTCAAACCCGCTAGGGACAAACCTGAGATCCTGTTCAAAGGCAAGCCTATCCAACTGTTCCAAGATTTAGCCCCCTCGACCCTTCGACGCCGCAGAGACTTCCGACCCATCACAGACAAACTCTGAGAACTCAACATCAGCTACCAATGGGGGCACCCCGTTGCTCTCATATTCCAGTGGGAATCCAAACGCTGGGTGCTGCGGTCTTTTAGGGAGGTGGCCCAACAGCTGCAGATTCCTGACACCCCTCAGCGAGTCCTACACGCATGCCCCCCGCTTCTCAAATCCCGCAGAAGCCACAGTGGACCACGGTGCGTGACGCAAGGCACCCCTCCTCCCGGGGACGATGCAGCTCTTCCCAGGAAAAGCAAGATATAATCCAGCACATACAATCCCTAGAGGGAGGCCAGTCACCCTCAGGTTCCCAAGCATCTGACAGCAAACAACTGGACGGTGCAACCGTTTAGGTGGTTGTGTAATTTCCCCTCTCGGTGGAGCAGCTGCAGATACACGACCACCGCCCTATTTCCCTTGCAGTCACCCAATTGACACTCCTATCTAGTGCTTGACTATGATGGTGGCCCCGGGCCACACTCCTGCAGGAAACATTCAAACTTCACAGCGATGACCATCCCCCAACCCTATTTCTTGGAGAGTGACACCTCCGAGACAGCCTGTGCCACTGAGCCTGGCTATTCCCTAGACTGGAATAGGCTCTATTGGCCATGTGGGCCGTTGTTATCCTTGGTTTGCATTGACTTCTCTTGTTATTCTCCTTCTTTCCCTTTCCTTTGCCCATGCCCACGGCGGGGGGCCCCTTTGACACTATGAGAAATTCCCACTGGACCACCTGCCCAGTCCCGCTACACTACCCAGCAGCGACTGCTGCAATCCTGGGACCCTTCAACCTCTCATTGGGTTTCAGTCAGCCTGCCTTGCACACTACTTTAAGCCCATTATCTGGGACAGCGCATACCCCTGAAACTATACAACTATGATGTATGTACCCTACTTGAACTCCTATCCCTTAATGTGAAGGGCCTCAACTCCCCCAACAAGCGGTGCCATTTATGGATATATCTCCTGTTCCAAAACCCAGATATCGTCATTTTACAGGAGGCCACCTACTCAGTGCTGACATACCCTGCATGACTCATCCACGCTTCCCTCTTCAATTTTGGATCTCGGGGTGGAGCTAGCCTGAGAGCGAGATGGTCGCTTGCTAGGCGAGCTCCTCTCATACACCCAGAAATCCTTTCAATAATCCTGCCAACACGGCAAAACAAGCATGAAATGAGGGAAGGGCTGAAGTAGTGGAAAGTGGGCCCCAGACGGAACCACAATCGGCTGCTGGAGTCCATGTTAAAAACCTGGAACGGAGATCCGACCCCAGCTGCCCTCGCTGAGAAAGTGAAAGCTCAGCCGCGGGACCGGGTGAAGACATGCGCCGTGACGTACAGTGCGAAGTGCGGCTGTGTGAGGTAGCAGAATCCACTGCGGCAGAGCCCAGTGCCCCGGGAGTCGGAGCGGGACGGGGGCTGCGGGTGGAGCGGCGCGCTTCTCATGTAAGCGAGGTGATCTGCAGGGGGAATCTCTAAGCGCGCCCACCCGGGCCGGTCCGAGGATTTGTGGGGCCCGGGCAGAATAGGAACATGCGAGGCCCCTATAATTTGCATAAGATTTAACCTGACAGGAAGTGACCTCATAGGGTCAGGAAATAGGCCCAGCACAAAAATAAAAGTGGCCCCCATTAGTAAATTAGTTAGCTAGAAAAGTGTCAAAATTAGGGCAGTTTTTAACTTGTAAAGACATGCTGTTTACGTTTTTTGTAAGGTATGAGAGATTGCATAATTTGATTTTGCTGCAGGCAATGTTGGTTTTAATATCATGAAAATCAAGATTAAAAACATGTTCATCTGACCATAAAGCAGGCAAACAAACAGCCCAAAAAACAGGTCAAATAATAACCTGGCAGATTGGACCTTTACACACTGCCTGATTGCCCTAATGTCCAACCCGGCCAATGTGTTATACAATTATTATGCTGATACAGGATCATTGTTTTTGTAGGTAAAGTAAAGGACATGAATATAGGGTCCGATAGGGGCCTGTTTCAATGTCGATTTTAATTTACCACCAGGTAAAGACTCGAGGGACCTAGCACACTGAAAGCCCTAGTCCAGCCAATTTTACATTCTGATTGTGCTACTCTTCCTGCACCTCTTGTCTGGCTGCTATCACACCTATCTGCTCCCCCCGCCCCCTCTCACTTGATTCCGTATTTCGCACCCCTTTCATTTACTCTGTGCTCCCTTTCCCTAGTCCTGGATGAGTTGAGCTGTTTTCAGTGTGAGGCGCCGTCATTCTATCTTTCCTTTAGCGCCCTGCAGGTTATCCTGCTTCTTATTCAACCAGGTGCAGGGCGCACTTCACACGTAACGGCTCTTCAATTGCCTGTCTAATCGCTGCTATCCTCATGCAGATGCAGCAATTAGGCCAAGGCAGGCAGATATTGATTAAATCCCTTGGGCCTCCTGGGCCTCCTAGGCCCCCTGGGCTTCCAAACTCTGAAGCATTTGAAAGCGCGAGGCCCCCTGGTTGCGAGGCCCTGGGCCGCTGCCCACGCTGCCCATGCCTAGCACCGGCCCTGGCGCCCACAGTGCAACAGATGACGTGGCCCGCGGTGCAGGCTGGAAACAAGAGCTCAGGCCCAGGCTGGATGCCCCCATGCACCCCCCATTGCAAGGAAGCAGGACTCAGGTATAATTAGGCCCACACCGGTGATAGCGCTACACCACTCATGGTGACACGCTCGGGCTGAGAGGCGGAGGGTACCAAAGTGTGCAGAAAGCTAGCGCCACTGGGGACAGACGGCAATCAGAACATAGCCCAGCACTGTGTACACAGAAACTCAGTGTAATACACTACAGCAGACACAGCTTGTCCCTGAAGAGATCCCGGATCCATTAAGACTGTGTCCACTAAGGTGCGGGCCCTCTAGGAGGTGATGAAGTGATTGGCCCTGTGGAATTTGGGGGCAAAATAGGAGGTTAAATAGTGCAAACCTCACTGAACTCACTGGCACAGAGGTGCATATGTGCTGCTCCCGCCCCCTGCTCTTGCACGCTCCTGCTTTGCTGCACATACAGTCGTCGGTCTGGGGGTTTAAGCCTGGACTACCCATGCTGTGAGAGAATACATGACGGAGTGGTGCTGGTACTTGGCTGCGGTGGGCAATCGGCCTAGGGACTCACTGGAGAGCTCTTGATCCTAATACTGACTGAAGAAACAGGAGTGTAAGACAGTGAGGTCTTGGGTGAGGAGTGGCGCGTTCCTCTTGCCCCCTCCCTTGCCCAGCTGTAAGACTGGTCACTCAAAAGGCGACCAAAGCCAAATTTGGAATGACGCCGGGAGGACTGGGTGCGCTCAGGGACGGGGAGGTGGTGGAACTATTGAACGTTGCTACAATACTGCACAGCTGGAGGAACATCTTCTAAGTAGCTGCAACAGACACATCTGTGGGCCGGTCAATCTCATACTTTCAACACGGGGGAAGACGGACTGCACCCAACCAAAAATAAACTTTGACCAGGCTAAGAAGCAACTGAAACAAAACACTGTGGAACAACCGGCATCGCAATCAACAGCAGGAGCCACAACTGTAGATACAGGAGGAGTAACGAACTGAGACATCCAAGCCATGTTTACTACGATACAAGCTGCGCTATCCAACATTGATGGGAAAATCGACTCCTTGACATACAGAGTCCATAGGATGTCCGAACAAATTGATAAACACACAAAAAGAATAGACATGGCAGAGCAAAGCATATCCGAAGCCGAAGATAGCCATGTACAGATGGACGCGAAACAGACAAAGATGGAGAAACATCTAGCGGCGATGGCGGCGAAGGCGGAGGACTTGGAAGCTCAGTCCCGCAGGAGTAACATTCGCCTTATGTAAGTTTCGGAGACAACAAATACAGGTCCAATGGAACACTATGTAGAGCAATTGCTCATTTCCACGCTGGCCCGGGACACATTTTCGGAAATCTTTATTGTTGAGAGGGCCCGCGGAGACAATCACCTAGAGGAGAGCATGGGAAACAAAATCACCATGTGCGACGTGGAGTAAACAGTAATATATGAACGAATGGTGGATACTGCATCGGACTTCTGGCAAGCTGTGGAGAGCGCTCCTCATCAGGAGGTGCCTGACTGCAGGGACTCGAATACAGGAAATTCTACGACACAATGGTCCAGATAAGTTGACAATCCCCCTTTATATTTAATACGTTTCATTTGTATAATTCACCCTAATAAGAGACACTGTACAAGATGGGACACTGCCAAACTGCTGATCGGGGGGCTCTCTTATAATTTTTAATTGTACTGTTACAAAGTGTTGAAGGCTGTAATATGTGGATCTTGGGCGTTAACCCATGTGGCCTAAGCCACAAGCAATGGGGGGGCAGCTCTGACCCCTACGTTTGTACCACATGAATTTTTTTACTTTTTTTTACTTTTTCATTTTGAATGGGATGTTACATGTTAAAGTTGGGTATGCCTCCACTAGAATGGGAAAGTGGATTGTGTGGACGGAGGGGGTAAGCAGAAAAATTTGACCAGCCGAAACAAGGCAAAGGGACACACAGTAGACACTCTCAAACACCATAGGCACATACATTGGATTGATGACAGCAAATCGACATATGACTGACACATTGCAACAGCCTAGACCACTGACGCTTCTAACCTGAAACATTAGAGGGCTCCACAACCCGCAGAAAATACATAAAGTGATGGCATACTTAGACAGGCACAAAATAGATGTGGCTTGCCTGCAGGAGACAAACAAATAGGGACCAAGTACACCATATTTAAACTGACATCATCTTACTCCTCAAATGCCATGGGTGTATTGATATGGGTGAAAGGTAATACACCCTTCCAGCTCATTAAGTCTGTGCGGGACGACCAGGGGCGATTTGTGATATTGAAATGCTGCTTCGGGGGAACAGTATTAACAAATGTAAATGTGTATGGTTCGAATACTGATGAACCCTCCTTTAATGAACACACCTGGACGCAGCTCCCGACCTTCAACCTGGCACTATCGTCTGGGGAGGGGATTTCAACACTTGTCTACACCCTACACTGGATAGATCTACCGGGACCAATAGATATGGTAAACAATCAGCTAAATTTTTAAAGGAGGGAGTGGCAGACTGGGATATAGTAGACATATGGGGACACAGACATCCGGATAGGAGGGAGGGCACATGTTTCTCATCAATGCACCTCTCATGGTTCAGACTTGATTTCTGGCTGGTATCACAAGATGCATGCACGTGTACTACGGATGTCGTACACTTGCCCAAAACATTGTCTGACCATGCTCCAGTCCGTATTCAACTAGACATCCCAACGCACACCTACGACAATATACATGAAGACTGAGACAGACGGCGCTGCAGGACCAAGTATTTAGGGAAGAGTTGCCCCAGGCTATCATAGATTTCTTTGAACACAATGCCGGATTGGTACAGAGTACAAGGACACTCTAGGAGGCGTTTAAAGACACCATAAGGGGACACTGCATTAGTAAACATGCAGGCATATTAAAAGACATACAGGGTCAACTTGAAAGAATTGAGAGTGGTGTGACAGTAGACCCCCTTCCTTAAACAATAGAATGAAGAGAAATTGTGTGTTATGATACATTGTGGGTTGGTCTTTTTGGGTATTAGAGTATAGTATTAAGTACCCGGTGGGAGGAGTTTAGGTGGTTGCATGATTTCTTCTTTGCAGGAGGAGAGAGCTGCATTGCTGTCTCCTGTTCCTATTTGGGCTGGCTGTTCCTGTTTGCTAAATACTGAATTAGTCTTTGCTCTTCAACTCTTTTTGAGGGGCCTTGCTGCTCTCATCGCCAGAGAGTAGTTTTCCTAATTTCCTTTGTGCGTTAGTATATTATTCTGAATTTGAATAATCATTTCGCAAATGTCTTTTGTCTCTGATCTTTTGTCTCTACGCCTATCCACTCACTTATTGTATTGATGTTGAGATGTGTTGCTGTCATTTTCATTATTTTTTTGAGTGGTAATTTGTGATTCGAGCTGTGCTGTTATGATGAGCAATCACATTATTTAGATAAAGCATTATAAATCTACGAGTGAGTTTGTCTTTATTGGAGATCTTACATTTGGTTTTGCCAAACCCTGATTACATAAATAAAGATCGCATCGCCATAGGATGATATACTAATTGGAAATTGGTAAGTTTGGTACTTCACTCACCCAGCGTGAAGGGGCTTGTTAGGTAATTAATTCAGTTAAGGGAAATTTGTTAGTCCTGGATCGCTGGATAACAGGTATAATGGGGCATAGGGCTTTACAAGATAAAGCATCTCCCTAGATAAGTCACATTGTAAATTGCCGTCAACGTGGAGCATTGATTAAGCCACATCTGCTTCACAAAAAGTAGCACAACAGCGGCGCAAAAAGTGTCTCTCAGGGGCTTGTAAATCTACCCCATGGTTTTTTAGGATACTCTAATAAAGGGCATTGGCATAATCCGGTCGGGACGTGATTGATGCCTTCACCACCGTGATTATCACATCTTTTTCAGGAACCTAGCTATCTTCTTTATGTTCCAGAGCATAAAGACTCAAGTAGAAATCACTGAATTTATCTGGGAATTTAAGGACAACTCCTTGTCTATGATTACTCCCTAAATGTTTGAAAATGTTTTTGGGGTGTGGCAAAAAGAATTAAATAATTCCGCTTTGTTATTTTAAATACAAATTTCTGTAGTTTCAGCAGTAATTTTTAAAATGTTGCTGTCCATAAAAAATACCTGAATAATCGTATTATGAATTGAAAATTCCTTTGGGAGTCCAGAGAGCCATTAACTCGGAAAAGAAGCTGGGAGTTGTTAGCAAAATTTTACATCTTGCAGTTCAATAAATTCAGGGCCTGAATGAGAGGACTGATATAAATATTGAACAGGTGAAGGGAAAGAGAGGAACACCGAGCGGCACCACACTCTATGGGATGCCAAGGCCTTAAAAAGGACCCAGATGAACCAATTGGTTACAGTACCTCAGGAAATATATAATCCAGTAAAAGGCAGAGACCCGGAGGCGAGCATCTTCCATCCGATCCATCAACAATTTGTGGTTAACTGTGTTGAAGGCTGCTGACTGATGTGACACCAAGGCGAAGGTTAGGCTTTTATTGCAGTCCTTGCACATATCGGCCACAACTGCGGGCATGACAAACTCAGTACAGGGCTCAGGGCCAAACCCGCTTGGTGCTAATTTAAAAATTTCGAGTTTTCAAGATGGGCCCACATAGGTTGTGCCACATGGGCTTTAATGGCTTAGCTAATAAAAAGGCAGCGGGGGGATAGGGCGATCATTTGTCAAAAGAAGAAATCTTCCCCTTGCTTCATCTTTAGCGGAGTAACAAGTGCTCCCCTAAAAGAATTTAGGATACTTCCCATTGATAAAGAGGAGTTTAATAGTGTTAGAAAATAGCCCGAAATTTCAGAAATTTACCCCCACATGCATCAAACTCCCATTTTGCGTTTCCAAATTTGCGATTTTTACCGAATCGCAAATATGGATTCGCAAAACGGGATGCATCATAGAAAGTGCATAATATTTCTGAATCAGTAAAAATCGCAATTTTTACCGAATCGCAAATATTATGCGAATTCAAAATTGCGAATTCGCTATTCCCATTGATTCCTATGGGCCAAAAGGCCCATAGGAATCAATGGAAATTGCGAATTCGCAATTTTGAATTCGCATAATGTTGATGCATTCCATGGGTGCAGGGGGGGTCCAAAGGACCCTCCCCTGCACCCCTGAAATGTTTTTTTAAATGGATGTTTCACACACACATGTCCTAAGGACATGTGTGTCTGTAACATGACATTGTTTAAAATGTAAATTAGAACATTTTAAACATTTTTCGCAATTTACCACAAGGTTCAACCTTGGTAAATTTGGTAATTTGCACTTGCAATCTTCAAAATCGCTAATTTTTAAAGAATGATGCATTGCATTTAAGGAATCGCAAATTTGCGATTCCTTAAATGCAATCGCATTCTGGAAAGTCGCAAAATTAGCGATTTCAATCACAAAATAATGATGCATCTGAAAAAGCATTTTTGGAATCGCAAACGGCCGATTTTAAGGAATCGCACCGTTTGCGACTCCAAAAATGCTTGATGCATGTGGGGGAAAATGCTTTAGGAACTCAGTTTCTTGCAACTTGTAGTTGTGTGTGGAAGGCAAGCACACTGCTTCTAAGCTCCGTGCATATTGCTGAAAATAAAATTTCTGAGCAGCAGTGTCAAAACATGCATTCTGCAATTGCTGAGCGAACACTGTATTAATGGTGGCTGTATGTCAGAATATCATCATCAGATGCATCATGAGATATTGTAAGTAGGGATCAGAAAAGATTGAGACATATATAAAGATAAAACTCCTTAGGGCTCAAGCCCTAAATTCATTATATTCAGGGCTACCCGGACAAGGTTAAAAGAAGACGAAAAATTAATTTAGGCGTTATTGGGACGTTTTTGCCCTACCAGCCTCCATATTAATATTGTCATGCTTATCATACTCTGAATGCTATTTCTGGAACAACTTACCTAGGCATGGATACAGAGGAAAGACATGAATTGCATCAGAGGATCTGTGGAGCTCAGCATCAGTCCCTCTCATCTTGCTGCTACACTGGTCTTAGTGATGAAGATGGAGGTAGCAGGAAGGGAAGAAACCCTGGGAAGCAGGAATATGTTCAGCATCAGGAGTGTAGCCAGCTAAACAGCAGAGGGACTTTTATTGATATGTGCTGAATCCGAGAGCCTGTGTCTAACCGCACCCTCCCCTCACTGGCAAACAGCCCTTGCTCACCGCTAAACCACATCTCTCTGGAGAACGCAGCAGCTCCTAGGTGCACTAGCAGCTCCAGCATGTCTCCCCTGCAGTCTGCTATGTGTTTGTGCCTGAACCCATGACACCCCCAGCTCAAGCATGACTCACCAGACTTTCCTGTCCTTATCCACCCCTGCCAGTAATACTGCATTTGTGAGAGTAATTGCCCCAGACTCATTTGGGGACATATCAACAAGGGCCTAATCACAGCTTTTTTGCCTTTAAACACCAAAAAAAGAGGAGATAAAACTATCACCCTATTTACAAGTGGGTGCTAACATGCATTAGCGCATGTTAGCACCAGTTTTCACGATGCCTCGCTTTGCATCTTAAATGAGATGCAAAGTGGGCGTCACTGGGCAGTACTGCTTGTAAATTATCACTGATGTGCACATTGCGATATTTACAAGGAGGCCCAGTGGTTTTCGCCAAAAAATAACGTCTGCTATAATGGTGATTTACCTATTCTTAACATCTAGGTAGATTGTGCTGATACGACCACATGGTCATATCAGCAAGGTTATCGCCGTTTTCCATGGAACATCGCTGAAAAACCAGCGATGTTCCATGGAAAACACCGCTATCGCTGGAATAATTATCGCCATTGCGCTATGAGTTGTTAATACAGAGGTAGCATGGCGATAATTTCAAACGATAGCAGGCAATAACAAATCTCACGCTAAGCTCTGCCAGCGATAATTATCGCTGCCGCTTGATAACCTGCCCCTTGGTGGGCAAGAGGGTCTGTCATTGACCAAGCCCGCAGCTTTTCCACACTTGGTAAAATGCCCTAGCAATGATCTAACAGCAAACCCCAACCCCTGAAAAAATCTCAATCCTTCATTACTCACCCTTCCACCTTAATTCTCACGAACTCTAGTTGAACGTCTTGGCTTTGAGCTTGCTTGCCCGCCTGCTCCTGTACCAGGCATCAGTTCTTCTTCTCTCCCCGTACATTTCCTGCGTTTCTCTTTATTATTACCACAATCGCTCCCTTGAAGTCCCAACAATGATTGCTATCAGTGACAACTCTTCACAAGCTTCTCTGACTCTCTAACCTGCTGTTAAGAGCACCCTCACTGTACCAGTGTGGGTTAGTGGACAGCGAGAGGACTGAACAGCTGCCGTGTTGAGCCCACACCACAGCCACCTCATTAATTTTGTACCTGTGTCCTCACCCAATACTCCCTGGATGGAGACAGCAGTTCCCTCCCCTTCTCCTGGGGCTAGGCTTTTGGGCCCGTACTCCTTCAGTCCACCATTTCAGTTACTCTAAATGCTAGGAAACATGATCACAAATATTGCCTAGAATAGTTGAAACTGTTAGGCAAAATAGACTGAAACTCTTGCTCCCATCACTATACCCTATATATAATCCACTGTGATTGGTCTCCCGTCGTCGTTTCTTTCTGGCCCTTCCTGTTAGTCTTCTCCACATCTATTCTCCTCACCCAGTCTCAGAGCCCCAAAAAGCAATGCCCCATCATTTTCTATGATCTTTTTTGAAGCCGTTCCATTTCTATTTGACCCATCAAAAAGTTAACCATGCCTTCAGACTTGCTCTCCAGTCCCTCCAGGACTTGTCCCTCCCATGGCCACCAGAGAATAGGGACTGCCTCTGTGCCTGACGGTACAAGTTCCTTTTCACAGCTGTAAGGGATTCTCAGTCAGCTGTCACACCCTCACTACCTAACCTTCCACGTATTGGGCAACACTGCAGATGTTGTCACATTCACCATGTCTCCTTGCCCACTGTGAAGGAGACAGCACGTCATCAACATCATTGTCCACTACAGACAAGTGTCTCACCTGAAACATAATGTTTTGCTGCAAGCACAACAACATCAACTCCCTCTGAAAACACAACACGTACTGGTTATTCATGGACAACATTTTCTCAACTTGAACGCTGCCTCATTTTCCACCAAAAGGTCACTTTCCTGTCCTGTAACTCCTCATCCCACAACTGCACCGCTAGCAATACCACAAATTATTCCGGGAAGGCAGTAATGTGCCACCTTCTATTTTATTCTCCTAACCATTGCTGTGGATACCAGTATTCTTTCTAATAGAGCTCAAATGCAACTGAGCCCAAGGCAGCAGAAACAAATTCTACCGTCCAGGTCACAGGATTCTCCTGCAGCCATAAGGCCACTCCACTCCATTATATTGATGCAAAAATGTTCCCTTCCGTGTCATTTAATACTTCTTTACTCTCTCCATTATCCTAATCCTGAGATGGGGTTGTGGAGCCTGTCTAATTGCAAACGTCACTGCAGAGCATTCTCCCAGGCACCACTAACAACTGTTGCACAAACCTCGAGTCACATTTTCTTATCCCTAAATCACGTTGTTACTTCTTTAAAGTCATCATGTGTCTTAAACACTCTTCTCGCATTCCTGCACTGCCCACCATCAGGAAATCATTGAGGTGGTGCAGCACTAGCTCGGGTGTCACGACCCGCTTCATCATCCATTCTACAAACATTCTGAACTAATCAACTGCTGAGTGTACTGGACAACTCGTGGGTGGACACGGTGTCAATCAGAAGGCTGATTATATGTCTGCTTTTTCGATCTACCCTTTTCTGCACTTCCACATCATATCAATTGCCTTGTCAGTGCTGGCATTTGACACCAAGCACTTGGCCTGCTCTATGTTATGATTCAATGAGTCCCCTCCAACTAGCATAGGGGACGGATAAGCTGGAGTTTGGAATCTGTTTTATTCAGCACAATGCCGATTTTTAACATAAGTATTCTCCTAGCACTCAATTCTTTAATTATTTTGCCTCTTATTCTCGGTTTCTTTCCTTTGCGTGATTACAAGTACTCAGCCTATCTCTTCAATCTCGGGACAACATTTGGAGTCCTGAACCCTTTCATCAGGCCTGTTCGCAAGCACATTGCGCCCCCTGTCGGGGTACATTCACAACCATTTCTTTATTCTGTCCACTCTAAAGGTGTAACTGTCCTTTACCTGCACTCCATTGCCATCTCCTCTGCACCACCTCCTCTATTGTCTTCTGGCCACCGTAGAAGTTCGATACAGGGTGATTGTCCCTGCATTTCAAGCAGATGTATCTAAGCTTTCAGTTGAGCCAATAGCATACACCATTGGTTGTATTGCAGAAAGGCTCCTGTTAGAGAGAAATCTCTCAGTGACCCCACATCCCCAGGGTTGGGGCAATATGGGGATGACTGGCCTGTTAGATCGCTGGCCATGTGCACAATAGGCCTTGTCAGTGCCATGACCTGTAGCCACAGTTCATTATATTGTTCGCCCCATAACGTTTCTGGGTTCACAGTCTTGTACGAACTAAATTCTTCATCACAGAGTAGTCAGGTGTATCTTCCGAAGCTGAAACTGGCAGTTTGTACCACATTCATGTACGTAAATAGTCCACTAGCCATGAGTATTTCATTGTTTTTTCACAGATGATGCTGGTCTATGTCATGCACGCTGCTATAAATATATATGTATATTCGTTCGCACCATAGGCCACTTGGCCAGCTCTCATCCTTGACCTTTGAACATCCTTGAACCTTGTTTCTCCGTGCAGCAGTTTGGATGAATGTGCTATTCACAAAACGCTGTTGACTCTGAAACCTTCCAACCACAACAATGACCCGTTGCCATCGAACCTTTTCCTGGAAGTTAGATCCTCCCTACTAACACTGTGGACTACGATAGCCAATGCATCACTGTGGCAAGGTGCTATTCCAGACTGCCTAAAAATAGGTCAGTCACTCCGATACTAAAGAAATATACTGCGGATCCCTCGTACCTTCATAACTTCCGCCCAATCTCCAACATCCCCACCGTAGCAAAGCTCCTGGAGAAATGTGTTCTTGCCCAACTCTGCAACCATATTCACCATTTTCAACTCCTGGACCAATGCCAATTTGGTTTTTGCTCGGGCCATAGAACAGAATCGGCCCTAACGCACATTGTCAATCAATTGTTAAGAATGCTGTACCACAATGAGTCATGCCTACGGATCCTTCTTGACCTTTCATCAGAATTTGACACTGTAAAACATGATACTCTAATTGACCTCCTGGAACATAGGATGGGGTTGTCTGAGCCTGTGCTAAATTGGTTCTCTTTGTTCCTCCTGAATAGATCCCAACGCTTCAAGGTAAACCAATCCGTGCCCCATCCTGCAACGGTTTTTGACAGGCGGTTCCACAAGGTTCAGCACTCTTCCCCATGCAGTTTAACATGTTCATGGAGCCTCTAACAGAAATGCTGAAATCATCCAGCATTTACTATCACATGTATGCGGACGATTCTCAATTATAGCTCAAGATCGCCTTCCCTGAGGATATGCAATCCTTCAACTCAGTCCTACTGGAAACACAAAGCTGGCTGCCACAGAATTCCTCCTTATCTGACCCCATAAGCAATCACCGGTCATTGAACAATGGTTGAATCAGCTTACGGCTCTTAACTGCAAACTTCACCTTGTGGACTCGGCATCCTCGCTTGGTAGCATACTAGACAAGAGTCTGATCATTCAAAAACACATCAGTTCCTTCGCCAAAGGTGCAAACTTCCAACTCAGCATCCTTAGGAAGCTCAAACCCATGACTTAAATGTTGCAGTGCAAGCATTGGTGATCGCAAAGCGGGACTATGGCAGTGCTACGCTGTGTGGCCTGCCCATAGTGAAAATGGCTCCCCTTAGGGTGACCTTCAATGCTGCGGCCAGGCTCGTAACGGGCACAAAAAATTCAACCACATCTCACCGGACCCGCTAGCTCTGAAATGGCTCCCTTATGAAGCTCGGATACAGCTGAAAATTGCATGTATGACTCATAAAGCAATCCACCTCAAGACTCCGATGTACCTCGCTCAGAAACTAGAGCTCTCAAGTGGTTTAAGAGCCTCCAGAAGTGCCAGCACCCTCCTACTCAAACAACAAAAATTCAAGGAAAAAAAGACCTATAATGGAACACTTTGGGTGCCAAGGATCTGGAACTCTCTTTCCCCCAAAGTCAGGGTGATCCCTTCTTCTGCCCTTTTCAAATCAGAAGTTAACCCCTTCGAGGCTAATGACGAGCTGGGCTCGTCATGGCGCTTACCTGTCGTGCGCGGATGACAAGGCCAGCTCGTCATCAGCCCCACCCTCGGGGGAAGCGCTGGCGCTCCCCCCGAGGGTCTGCCATCTTGGTTGTGTTGCTGGGGGCGGCAGCGGAAGAGCTTCCGCTGCCCCCCCCGCCCCCCCCCCGTGGGAATCCCTGATGACGTCAGCGCGCACAGCGCGCGCTGACATCATCAGGGATTCCCTGCGCTCGGGAAGCCATTTGCTTCCTGAGCGCCGTGCAGCAAGGTAGGTTTTTGAACTCCGGCGGGGGTTTGGGGCAGCGAAGAGGCATCAGGGGAGAGGAAAGAGATTTTCCTTTCCCCTGATGTCTCTTTGCAGGGCATTTCTGCCTCACGATCGCGCACAGCGTCGCGATTGTGCGGCGGAAATGCCCCCACTAGCACCAGGGATTGTTTATTTAGCTTTTCGGAAGCGACCCCTTGGGCAAGGGTCGCTTCCAGTTGGGCAGCCAAATAATTTTCAATTTTCTGCCCCCCCTGGGGGCAAATCGGCCCGTTTTTTCGGCCGTTTTGCCCCCAGGGGGGGCAGAAATTTCCCACTAGCACCAGGGTTGTTTTGTGAAGCCAAGATGGCGGCGATGGCTTTTGTTTACGTTTTTCTGTCCCCCCCTGGGGGCAAATCGGCACGTTGTTTTTGCCGTTTTGCCTCCAGGGGGGACAGAAAATGCCCACTAGCACCAGGGATTTTGTTTTTAGCTTTTAGGAAGCGACCCCTTGGGCAAGGGTCACTTCCAGGTGGCCTCATATTTAACTTTTTGTTTTTCTGCCCCCCCTGGGGGCAAATCGGCCTGTTTTTCGGCCGTTTTGCCCCCAGGGGAGGCAGAAATTTCCCACTAGCACCAGGGTTTTTTGTTGGGGCAATGTGTTTGTTTTGGGAAGCGACCCCTTGGGTAAGGATCGCTTCCAGGTGGCCATGATGGTTTTTTTGTTTTTCTGTCCACCCTGGGGGCAAATCGGCCCATTTGTTTTGCCGTTTTGCACCCGGGGGGGGGGGGGGGGCAGAAAATGGCCACTAGCACCAGGGAATTAAAATTTTGTTTTTAGGTAGCGACCCCTTGGGCAAGGAGTAGTGCTTGGCTGGCGGTGTGTGCGGAGTGGCGCTTGGCTTGCAGTGTGCGTGGAGTGGTGTTTGGCTGGCGGTGCGTGTGGAGTGGCGCTTGGCTGGATGTGCGTGCAGTGGTACTTGGCTGTCTGTGCACGGAGTGGTGTTTGGCTGGTGGTGTGTGTGGAGTGGTGTTTGGCTGGCGGTGCGTGTGGAGTGGCGCTTGGCTGGATGTGTGTGCAGTGGTACTTGGCTGTCTGTGCACGGAGTGGTGTTTGGCTGGTGGTGTGTGTGGAGTGGTGTTTGGCTGGCGGTGTGTGTGGAGTGGTACTTGGCTGGATGCGTGCGTGGAGCGGTGTTTGGCTGGTGGTGAGTGGCGCTTGGCTTGCGGTGTGCGTGGAGTGGTGCTTGGCTGGCGGTGTGTGTGGAGTGGTACTTGGCTGTCGGTGTGCGCTGAGTAGTTTTTGGCTGGCGGTGTGCGTGGAGGGGTACTTGGCTATCTATGCACAGAGTGGTGCTTGGCTGGCAGTGTGTGTGGAGTGGTACTTGGCTGTCTGTGCACGGAGTGGTGCTTGGCTGGCGGTGTGTGTGGAGTGGCGCTTGGCTGGTGGTGTGTGTGGAGTGGTCATTTGCTGTCTGTGCATGGAGTGCTGCTTGGCTGGCGGTGTGTGTGGAGTGGCGCTTTGCTGGTGGTGTGTGTGGAGTGGTCATTTGCTGTCTGTGCATGGAGTGCTGCTTGGCTGGCGGTGTGTGTGGAGTGGCGCTTGGCTGGTGGTGTGCGTGGAGTGATACTTTGCTGTCTGTGCACGGAGTGGTGCTTGGCTGACGGTGTGTGTGGAGTGGCGCAAGGCTGGTGGTGTGCGAGGAGTGCTACTTTGCTGTCTGTGCACGGAGTGCTGCTTGGCTGGCGGTGTGTGTGGAGTGGCGCTTGGCTGGTGGTGTGTGTGGAGTGGTACTTGGTTGTCTGTGCACGGAGTGGTGTTTGGCTGGTGGTGTGTGTGGAGTGGTGTTTGGCTGGCGGTGTGTGTGGAGTGGTACTTGGCTGGATGGTGTGCGTGGAGCGGTGTTTGGCTGGCGGTGAGTGTGGAGTGGTACTTGGCTGTCGGTGTGCGCTGAGTGGTGTTTGGCTGGCAGTGTGCGTGGAGGGGTACTTGGCTATCTATGCACGCAGTGGTGCTTGGCTGGCGGTGTGTGTGGAGTGGCGCTTGGCTGGTGGTGTGTGTGGAGTGGTCATTTGCTGTCTGTGCACGGAGTGCTGCTTGCCTGGCGGTGTGTGTGGAGTGGCGCTTGGCTGGTGGTGTGCGTGGAGTGCTACTTTGCTGTCTGTGCACTGAGTGGTGCTTGGCTGGCGGTATGCGTGGAGTGGCGCTTGGCTGGTGGTGTGTGAGTAGTTACTTTCTGTTGGTCACTACACACATTGCTAGTTGAGTGACACTCTACGCAGTCCATCTTTTTCTGTAGTTGCTGTGTCAGATATGTGGGCGTGTGAAAGTGATGGGCCCTTGAATGGCGCTGGTGGTGTAAATGTTTTGTATGTGTCACACGTACAAAAGGTATATGAATGTCCTTACTGCCCCTTTGTGATGGGGGTACTGTTAGGAGCAAAAGACTGACTGGCACCAAAGGGGTCTGGCAGTAAAAAAAATTCAAAAAATTAACCAGTGTCTTGATGTTAAACCTCATCTAATCCCAATTGGTCTAAGCCCTATTTGGTGGCCCATCTTGCCGAATTTAAATTTGGGGGCAAGTTTGTGTGTTGTTTTTTGAATTGTTATATTGTTTGTGAAATGTGGTAGTTATTTTTTTTTCTTCTCTATTTTTGTCTTGTTTCAGGCTTTTGCTGTTTGGATTGTTGTAGGTTGCGTGTCTGTTTGCAGCTTGTGTAGTTGCTTGTGCTTGGTAAGTGAATGTATTTTGTACTACTTTCCCTTGATGTTTGTCTTATTGAAAAAGGTTGTACTTCTACCAGTTTGTGTGGCTCTGTTTTTTTTTTGTTTTCAGTATTAGTGCTTGATGTGCACTTTGTTTTCTAATCTGTCATTTCTTTTTTTCTTTCTAGTGGGATATCATTTCTTTTTGCTGTGTCTCAACAGAGTAGGTGCTGGTGAGTGTAGCTATATTTGGTTAGAGTGAAATTGTTTTGGATTGTATTTATCTGTTTGTGAAAGCCTTACCTTGTTTACTTCTTACTTTGCACAGTGTAGGTTGTTGTTCACTTGTGTGTGCAGTCTTCTTGCTTTTGAAGGATAATGGCTAGTCGCAGGATTACTGCTCAGCAGGTTCTTGGTTTGGTTTTTGAGTCTTCCTCTGACCATGGTTCAGAGTCTGACTCCGATTTGGACTCCCAGGTGGGGGTAGAAGATTCAGGCAGTGAGTTTTCTCTTCGCATGGTATCATCATCGGAAGATGAATCTTCTTCTAGTGCTGATGAAGGGCCTATGTTAGAGGAGGACATTGTGATGCCGGTAGTGGGCCAAGAGGCATCTGTGCTGCTGCTAGGGCCGCAAGGTTTCCTTTCTTTTTACATCGGCAAGAGGTAAGTGGGCTGGAGCCTGCGCCCAAAAGGCTTCACATTGCTGTGGTGCGCAAAGAGGCATCTGGTGCTTTTCGTCTTCCTGCTGGTGTAGTGCAGCAAAAGGCATCTGTGGCTGTTAGGCTTCCCGGTGGTGTAGTGCAGCAAGTAGCATCTCAGGCTGCTGGGCTTCCTGTTGGTGTAGTGCATGATGCGCCCTCTGGGGATGCTATGTCTTCTGTTGGTGTTGTGCAGCCTGAAGTGTCTGTGGCAGTTAGGCTTCCCATTGGTGTAGAGGGGCAAGAGGCATCTGGGTCTGCTTGGTTTCCCGGTGGTGTAGTGCAGCAAGAAGCATCTCAGGCTGCTGGGCTTCCCGTTGTTGTAGTGCAGGAAGAGCCCTCTGGGGATGCTATGTCTTCTGTTGATGTTGTGCAGCCAGAAGTATCTGTGGCTGTTAGGCCTCCCGTTGGTGAACAGCAGCAAGATGTTTCGGTGCTGCAGGCTGGGGCGGCTGCTCCCCCCGTTGATATGGATGGCCTCTGGGTTCCCCCTGGCATGGTGCAGCCGGCATTGCCAGAGTTCACTGGTGTTCCTGGGTGTAGAGTGAATACTGAGAATTTTCTGCCAATAAATTTTTTTGAGTTGTTTTTTGACAATGTGTTTTTGCAAGAGATTGTTGATCAAACCAATTTGTATGCCGAACAATATTTGAGGGCCAACAGTGCCAGCCTTAAGCCCCATTCTAGAGCAATCCGGTGGACTCCCACAAATGTTGAAGAGTTGAAAAAGTTTTTGGGATTAGCTTTTTTGATGGGCTTGCTAAGGAAGCCATCAATTACTTCATATTGGTCCACTAGTCCCTTGATGGCAACAGCTATATTTCCAGCAATCATAAGTCGTGATCGGTATACGCTTCTTCTTCGGATGTTGCATTTTGTTGATAATAGTTTAGCGTTGTCACGCGATCACCCTGATTGTGACCGTACAATTTCAGGGTGTACACTGGTAAGGAGTCCAGCATTAACCCTCCTGGTTGTCCTTCTACTTTTGGAGTGACTGAGAAAATTGTGTGGGAACTAGGTAGAGGATTATTTTTACAAAGGCCATCATTTATATGTAGATAACTTCTACACTGGTGTGCGGTTGTTCAAGGAGTTGGGCAAAGTGGGCACTGTTGCTTGTGGCACAATGTGCAGTAACCGTAAAGGTTTCCCAAAGGAACTTGTTTGCAAAAGGCTTGTGCGGGGACAGTCTACGGCTTTGCGATGTGGGGAGCTTCTAGCTGTGAAGTTTTCAGACAAGAGAGATGTGTACATGCTGACTACTATCCACAATGAAAGAACAGAACCTGTGCCTGTTTGGGGTCAAGGTGCTGAAGTGCGCAAACCTGTGTGCATTTTAGATTACAATAAGTTCATGGGAGGTGTTGACAGAGTAGATCAGAGGTTGGAACCTTATGCTGTTCTACGAAAGGCTTACGTTTGGTACAAGAAGTTGGCTATCCATCTGTTCCACTTGGCAATTTTTAATGCTTTTGTTGTGTATCAGAAGTCTTGTCCTCAGAATAAGATGCCTTTTGTTAAGTTTCAGGAGTCTATAATAGGCAGGCTTGTACTTTTAGAGCAGGCAAGTGTTCCTAGATTTGGAGTGGTGGAGGAAGTGGCTAGATTGAAAGATCGCCACTTTCCTGAATCTATTCCTTCCACTCCCGCAAGAGACTTTCCGACTAGAAGATGCAGAGTCTGTTGGCGAAGAGGCGTGCGGAAGGAGTCTCGTTTATACTGTCCTGACTGTCCTTCTAAGCCTGCATTGTGTCTGTCAGCTTGTTTTAAATTGTACCACACGCAAAAGAAGTTTTGGGAGTTTTAATGAGCTCTAAATTGAATTGCCTGGTCTGCATTCTGTAAGAAATTTTTAGTTTGTTTCAAGGATTGGCATTAGTGCAAAGTGTTTAGTTTAAGAATTTGTGTTAGCTGTTTTGTAGGTATTTCCATTTGTGTAGTGTTTTTTTCAAAAAAAGAATTCTCAATGTGTTTGTGGTGTGTGCCGGCTGGTGCTTGGCTGGCGGTGTGTGTGGAGTTGCGCTTTGCTGGTGGTGTGCATGGAGTGGTACTTGGCTGTTGGTGCACGGAGTGGTGCTTGGCTGGCGGTGTGTGTGGAGTGGCTCTTGGTTGGTGGTGTTCGTGGAGTGGTACTTGGCTGTCTGTGCATGGAGTGGTGTTTGGCTGGTGGTGTGTGTGGAGTGGTGCTTGGCTGGTGGTGTGCGTTGAGTGGTGCTTGGCTGTCTGTGCATGGAGTTGGGTTTGGCTGGTGGAGTGTGTGGTTTGGTGTATGGATGGTGGTGTGTGTGGAGTGGTACTTGGCTGGATGGTGTGCGTGGAGTGGTGCTTAGCTGTTTGCATGGAGTGGTGCTTGGCTGGCGGTGTGTGTGGAGTGGCGCTTGGCTGGTGGTGTGTGTGGAGTGGTACTTGGCTGGTGGTGTGTGTGGAGTGGTTCTTGGCTGTCTGTGCACGGAGTTGTGCTTGGCTGTCGTTGTGTGCTGAGTGGGGTTTGGCTGGCGGTGTGCATGGTCTGGTGCTTGGATGGTGGTGTGGGTGGACTGGCGCTTGGCTGGCAGTGTGTGAGTAGTTACTTTCTGTTGGTCACTACACACACTGCTAGTTGAGTGACACTCCACGCAGTCCATCATTTTGTGTAGTTGCAGTGTCAGAAATGTGGGCGTGTGAAAGTGATGGGCCCTTGAATGGCGCTGTCTGCTGGTGTGAGTGTTGACATGTGATGGGTCCGAGGCTGGCGGTGTGAATGTTTTGTATGTGTCACACGTACGAAAGGTGTATGAATGGCCTGTAAAGAGGTTGGTGCCTTGACGTGGTTTTACAGCTCACGAGCTGTGAGTCAGTGGTTCAGTTTATCATACTTTCAATTATACGCAGTGTATTTCATTTTTTTGAAATTACTTGCGAATACAATTGTATGTACTGAATCATCACTCACCCTCGTGCCAAATCCAACCAGAATGTGTGTGTGCTTGCGGATTAGATGGCTGTGCAGTAATGTTTGTCTTTTATCTCTTTCTGAAGTAGGGTGTACCTTGTCTCTTATTGTGATTGTTGTAGTGTGTTGCTGTTCTTTCTGGATGGTGTCAATGGTCTGGTTTGTATCAGGTATGAAAGGCGCGTGAATGGCCTGTAAAATGGTTGGTGCCTTGTCGTGGCTTTACAGCTCACGAGTTGCGAGTCACTGGTTCGGTTTTTATGCATTTATTTATTGACAGTGCATTTCATTTTTTGAAATATCTTGTTAATAAAATTTTATGTACTGAACCATCACTCGCCCTCGTGCCAAATCCAACCTGTATGTGTGTGTCTTTCAGGAATAGTTAGCCGTGCCTTGAATGTTTGACTTTTGAGTAACTCTGTTACGGTGAACATTATAGCTATAAATAACTTACTAAATTTAGTTATTATTGTTAAACCATGGAAGTATATGGTCATATCTTTCTGGTGAATTCTATTGTGGATTTGTATCCAGAATCTCCTGCAAACTTGAAATTGTCTGTCACAATTTCCTTGAATCACACGCTCTCAAATTGAAAACTTAATTCTCCACTGTATGATTTGGACCGTTTCCTGTTGCTGCCACTATGCCTACCCACGCAAGTGAGGTACCATTTTTATCGGGAGACCTGGGGGAACGCTGGGTGGGAGGAAATTTGTGTGAGCCCAGTGATGCCACGCTTTCCCATGCAAAAAAGTGTGAAAAAACCGATTTTTTTTAGCTAAAATTGAGGTTTGCAAGGGATTCTGGGTAAAGGAACGTTGGAGGATCCACGCAAGCCATACCTCCTTGGAAGCCCCCGGGTGTCTACTTTTCAGAAATGTATGGGTTTGGTAGGTTTCCCTAGATGGCCGTCTAGCACGGGGCCAAAAACCCAGGTAACCCCTCTTGCAAAAAGCTGGTTGTATTGAATGTCAATACCGCCTGCTTTTGCAAGAGGGGTTACCTGGGTTTTTGGCCCCGTGCTAGACGGCCATCTAGGGAAACCTACCAAACCCAAACAGTTCTGAAAACTAGACACCCGGGGGAGTCCAGGGAGGTATGGCATGCGTGGGTCCCCCAATGTTTTCCTACCCAGAAATCCCTGCAAACCACAAATTTAGGTTAAAAAAACAGTTTTCCATACATTTTTGCGTGGGATCGCCGTGTCGGCACAAATGTCCTACCACCCTGCATTCCCCTTGTTCTCCCGAGTAAAATGATACCTCACTTGTGTGGGTGGGCCAAAGGCCTGTGACTAAGGCAGGGGGGCTTAATTTGTTACACTGAAATACTACTTTTTTCAACATTCGTTTTTGGCCTGTTCTGCTTTGGGGCACCCACACAAGTGAGGTATCCTTTTACTCGGGAGAACAAGGGAAGCGCTGGGTGGTAGGACATTTTTGCCGGCACGGTGATTCCACGCAAAAAAGTTTGAAAAAGTGATTATTTTACCTAATTTTAAGGTTTGCAAGGTATTCTGGGTAGGAAAACGTTCGGGGACCCACGCATGCCATACCTCCCTGGACTCCCCCGGGGGTCTACTTTTCAGAACTGTTTGGGTTTTGTACTTTCCAAAGAATACCACCGAGCCCCGGGCCAAAAACTCAGGTCCCCCCCCCAAAATCAAGGTTGTTTTGCAATTTGGTATTGTAAATTCACCACCGTACAATTTGAACCTTTTCCTTTCGCAGCCACTATGCCTACCCAAGCATGTGAGGTACCA